>NC_053494.1:52843748-53091248 GCF_905171775.1 Rana temporaria
TAGGTGTCTCTATCTCCCAAAATTCTATCCATCTCGGCTAAATAGTCGGTTCTATTGAGGACCACTATGCCTCCCCCCTTATCAGCAGGCCTAATGACAATCTGCTTGTTGTCACACAGAGAGTCAAGGCCAGTTTTAAGGGTGTGATTAGATTGTGTTTTTTTAATGGGGAGACGATCCAAGTCCCTGAGGACAGTGTCCCTAAAGACTTTGATTGATGGAGCCGTACCCCCAGGGGGGTTGTACAAAGATGCATTGGAAAGACCTGTATGTTTAAAATCTGTCGCAATCAGTTGAGTCTGAGCAATAGGATTGGAAAGCATATACCTTTTGATGTTAAGCTTACGTATAAACTTATATGTGTCCATATAAGTTTCGAATTTGTTTAGTTTGCGTGGTAGAACAAACTTCAAACCCTTGTCTAGAATTGCTTGTTCAGCTTTATTGAGGGTTACAGTACTAAGATTAAAAATACCAGAAGGTGTTAAACTCTTTGCCTCTTTAAGTCGTAACCTTCTTCCCCCTCTGACTCCTCTATGGGGTCTCCGGCTCGTTTGACACCCTGACCGGGTTTGTGAAAACCCCATTGCTGGGGATCTTGACCATAGGAACCAGGGCCCCCATATGGGTATTGGCCATTGGGGGGGGGTAGCTGTGAAGATGGATTGGTCCCCCTCAGATTGCCATAATAAGGAGTGATCTCCTTAGTATAGGTATCAATGGGACCATCTCTATCGCGGAGCGGATAGAATCGATTTTGAATGTCTAACTGGTAATCAGTATTCCTATTCGCCGCAGGGGGTGGTTCAAAGTGAGTGGGGCCAGTAACATACCCATAGGGGGGAGGGTATGGGAAAGGCGCACCCCGATAAGGTGGTATGTAGGGTGTTTGGTTATTATCTGGGGGTTTTTCTTTAGAGAAAGTAGTGTATTATTTGTATTTGGAAGTTTGCCTTTTATTTTAATCTGTGTTATTTATTCTATGTTGTATTTTAATTGTATGGATGTTTTGTTTGTAGTGTAGTTTTAATTTTGTTGTTTGGTGTTAATGGCTGTTATTGATAATTTTGTTTGTGTTTTTGCATCTTGTTCAGTCTATTGTGATCTTGTGTTGTCTTTAAGGCCCCATTCACACCCGAGCATAGCGTTTTTAGGCAGAAAGACGCGCAAATTTGCCGAGACGGTCACCAATGTAAAAAGCAGAAAAACGCCCAAGTGTGTGTTATAATTTTTTTATTTTACTTTTAGTAACATTTCTTTGTACACTAGCCCTAAAACGTGTTGGCTGTATCTGACGTCTTTCTTTAATTGGGACCGAAACCAATTTCTAAGCAAGATGACCATTTTTACTAGGCGATCCCATCTATATACTCACAACAATTAAGTTAGTGAAAAATGTTTTATTCTGTTCCAGTTTGTTAAAAGGAAAGTGCCATGATAGTATAACAGCTGCTACATATTCGGTTCTCCACACACCTCAAGGTCTTTCACTGACAATGACGGAGATGGGAGATTAACCCATCACCTGTTCAATTCACACATCTGAGAAAAGTGCTGCAGTTTTTCTCCCTTACCCAGGAAACCTCCTGTTTTGGCACAAATACAGTGATGAGACTATCCATCTTTTCCTGAAAACAAAAACCAAACCTTATTCAGGAAAAAAGATTTTTCAGCTGGCTTACAAGTGTTTGTCACTGTATAAAAGCTAAGGCGTCCCCTGCTTGGCTATTGCAAGCAACGCATGAATTGCTTGTTGGTGAATATCAATCTGTGTATCCATGCCCTTACTTTCACTAATATCATAAACAGATTTTTGACACCCTAGGCGAAACCTTTATTTTAAAGCACCCCCCTTGGCTCCACCCCCTTTGTCCTGCTCATATATACCCCACCTTTTTAATGAAGGGCCCTTCAAATGCAGCCTCACCAGTGTCCATCAAATGCAGCCTTGCCAGCGCCCATCAAATGCAGCCTCGCCAGCGCCCATCAAATGCAGCCTCGCCAGCGCCCATCAAATGCAGCCTCGCCAGCGCCCATCAAATGCAGCCTCGCCAGCGCCCATCAAATGCAGCCTCGCCAGCGCCCATCAAATGCAGCCTCGCCAGCGCCCATCAAATGCAGCCTCGCCAGCGCCCATCAAATGCAGCCTCGCCAGCGCCCATCAAATGCAGCCTCACCAGCGCCCATCAAATGCAGCCTCACCAGCGCCCATCAAATGCAGCCTCACCAGCGACCATCAAATGCAGCCTACCAGTACCCATCAATGGCCCAGATTCAAGAAACTATTGCGCCCGCGCAACCATAGGTTGCGCGGCGCAATAGCTGTTTTGCTCCCGCGTAGCGAATGCCCCTGATTCAGGAACATCGCTACGCGGACTGCAGCCTAGGATATGACAGACATAAGCCTCCTTATGCCTTCATATCTCAGGCTGCATTCTTGCGTTGGCCGCTAGGGGGCGCGGCTATTGTGATCGGCGTATAGTATGCAAATTGCATACTACCACCGATTCACAAAAGTTGCGCGGGCCCTGCGCACGCAAGGTACGGAGTTTCCGTACGGCGACTTTAGCGTAAGGCTGCTCCTTCTCATAGTAGGGGCAGCCAATGCTAAAGTATAGCCGCCCTTCCCGCTCGTGAAATTTAAATTTCACGTCGTTTACGTAAGTGATTCGTGAATGGCGCTGGACGCCGTTCACTTAGAAGCAAATGACGTCCTTGCGACGTCATTTGCCGCAATGCACGTCGGGAAAGTTTCCCGACGGAGCATGCGCTGTTCGCTCGGCGCGGGAGCGCGCCTAATTTAAATGATTCACGCCCCCGGCGGGATCATTTACATTAGGCGCCCTTACGCAGGGCTAATTAGCATAGTGCCCGGCGCAATTTACGGAGCTACTGCTCCGTGAATCGCGGGCAAATCCAAATATTTGCGTGGGCGCAGAGCAAAATCTTTGCCCTTTGCCCACGCAAATATTGCGCGGATCTACCTGAATCTGGGCCAATGAATGTTTCCTTGCTTCCATTCATTCGGAATTTCTGGCATTTGTTCCATAGACTGTATTATAACCATGTCCAAGAGCCCATTTTCAGCTTCAGCCCCAAAAAGTAGTAGTGCTCTCTTTTTGACAGAAATTTCAAAACAGACCTCATGAAGTTGAACTGCAGGCCAACATCCTTCTGCTTCTCTCCATTGGCTGCTAAGTATGATGATTTGCCTCATTGGCCAATGGGGATCAGACAGAGCTCTGGCTTCTGCACTGGATGGGGTCCACAATCCAGTTTTAATTTTTGGAAGTTGCCCAAGGAATATTCTAAAGTCTATCCAAACCCAGAAATAAAAATCTAATCTATTGCAGTTTACCGGTCATTATGTAAGGTGCTAGCATTCGTTTTCAGGCTTTTTTTACATTTTTTTTTTTTCACCTGGTAATGCCGCTCATTCCTCCGCTGTATTATGAAAAGGGAGGCAGGTTGTCACATACACTGGGCTTTAAACAAATCTTAATTTATTCATCTCTATTACATAGGAACTGAAGTAATTAGTGGTTTAAAGAAGTTATATAAGGATCTTTGTGCTTTCTGTTAAGCAAACGGTAATGCCCGGTACACACGATCCGATTATCGGACGAATGATCGTTCGTTTTTTTTTTTTTATGCTAATCTCACGTCTAATCTGATGAGTTTACTAAAGTCACAAATTCTCGTACGGCAGAATAAAAAATCGGAAGTGATGTCATGTGTTGTAATACATTTGTATTGCATTTTCGAACGACCGCTGTACTGATTTAACGAAAATCGTACGATCTGGCATCGTTCCCTGCATGTCCGATAGAATAAAATCGGATGAACTGTCCTGATTGGCTCTCGAAAACTCTGTACTAACGATCTGATTATTGTACGATCGTTTTGAAAGTGGCATGTTACGATTTTCGGATCGTGTGTACGGGGGCTTAAGTGACAAGGACACCATTTCTGGGAAGATTAACAAAATGACATAAGCTGATGGGTGTTGGCCACATAGAAAATCATATCTAAGCAGCAGCTTCTTCTGACATTGCATCCTATGACAAGCATCAGCTTAGAAGCGTATTCTCTCGTCTTGTTTATTAATATATTTGTATGTATTTTGTCTTGTTTCATAGCTCTGCCTGCTGAATATGTCCTGCTGTGAGGGCAGAAAAATACACGGACCTCCATCCCAGCAGGCAATTTGGTCTACCACCTGTAAAGGGGATATATTTGTGAGTGAGCCATCCCCAGATTTGGAGTTTCTTACTAATTCGAGGTCTTGTGACCAAATGTAAGTGTTCTATAGTAAAAATAGTGATATGAATATAGACTTATGTCTGAACTTTAGCTGTAAGTGTGAAATATAAAGTGACTTTTTCTATAAAGAAAGCAAAAATATCTGACACAGATTAGGCTGGCCTGACACTGATATATATATATATATATATATATCTCTATCTCTATCTCTCCATCTATCTATTTTTTTTTTCTTCAGTCATCAGACTGAGCAAAAAAAAGAACAGATTTCTCCATCCATGCTATATAGCGCAGATGTATGAATCTGCAGTGTTGGCTATTTTGTTCTGACAGCCAGCAGATGCCAGAATACTCAAACAGTGGCTTCATCCGTTTGGATGCAGCCCCTGTTCTTCCTGCACTTTTCTGCAGGGTTCTTTGATTTTTCAGTTGAAGGATGATGGGTGGAAGGGTGCCAACCCTTAAGCATTTTTGGCCAGTTTATTGGGAATCAACCAAAATGTGCCCAGTGTATGGTCAGCATTACTGTTAATAGTCCCTCAAGGCTACTACCCACTGTGACTGCAGGTTCTTGGTATGACTGTAAAGCCTTGTACACACTACTAGTTTATTTTTGTTCAACCCAGCAGGTTGTACGGAAGAAAAAACTGACAGCTCGGGTTGGAGCCACTGTACTAGCAATCTGATGTTAGTACAGTGGTCCCGCCTGCCAAGCTAATGTGTTCTGACAGCCATTGACTGAGAGAGCATTATCTCCCACATGGCAGGATTCTGTTATACATTAATTCCTGGTCCTTCCCTGCACTGACAGCACAATGGAAAATTCGTTTTTTTTTTTTTCATGGCAGATGTGGTATGCTGTTATTTGACTTATTTATGCTTGGTTAAGAATATATCCACCCAGACCAATTTTGGGGAGAGAGAGAAAGACTTGGTCTGTTACAGCAAGTCCAGAGAATCCAAATTATTACCACCCTCCACCAATGAGAAACTTGATGTACTCTGCTCCTACACCATAGCTGTCCTTTCTTTCTTTACACCAGGCATTGATGTGTATTATAGCCCCCTGGTTAAGACATGTTATGGTTGTGATGAAGGAGCAGGACTTAAATCTTAAATTTTGATCAGCAAATAGTTGAGAGTCTATCCAACACTAATTAATGTATTTGACATGAATCTCCTCTTTAATACTAGTAAGGAAATTAGAGTGATAAACGATGTCATTATTGCAGGTTCTGGCGTCCGATAGGAGGACACCTGAGAATGGTGGAGAGCAGCAGTTGCGGTGTAGTGTGGGGAATCGGCTATGACCACACAGCCTGGGCTTACACAGGAGGTTATGGAGGAGGCTTCATGCAAGGTAATACATATTTATTCCACACATGACATTTCTGTCTACCAGTTCAATCTGAGTAGAATTTACCTGATTTCAGCTGTCAACTCTGTTATCAAAAACTGATATTTTTTGTTTTTCTTTAATTTCACTCTAGGGTTAGACAGCAGCAAAAATAGTCTATTTCCTCAAAGCGATACAAAATGTGTGTACATATACGAAAACCAGAGGTGGAATCCTGTCACTGGATACAGCGGCATGTGCGTATATTGTTATACTAAGTCATGCATCCCTGATTTATTATATGTTCACATGTCTTGCAGTTAGTAACTCATGTCTATGCAGTAAGACAAAATGCATAAACAAGCTAACTGCATTCACCTTTCAGTCATCTGACTTTAGGGCTCGTTCACAGAAGAAAGTGGTACGGGAAACCCGCATTCCTGAATGTTTTCTGCAACGCATTCAAAATTAATTGAGTGTGTGATCTGCTGCAGGTGTCAGTGTATTCCTAATGACAGCCAACGCAGATCACAAACACAGTGTATTTGCCTGTACTGGATTCCATGGTACTGGAGTATCATGCGACCTGGTTGCAGTGCGATTTTATGCACTCCTTTTGGTGCAATCTAATGCGGTTTCAGCTTAAAATTGCACCACATTGCACAAGAATTGCACAGATTCAGGTGTAAACTTGCCCCTGTAATCCATTTTTAATGGAATTGTTTCTTGTGTTTTTCTGCCTTTTTGTCACATCCTCTGGGTTCCTAAACCTCTTCTTTTCCTTCTCACTTCAGTTTGTTTGGAACAAACAGTGCATGTTTGTTGCGTGTGTACTACTCCTATGCAGACTACACTTCCCATAGGTCACAGTCCCTAGTGCAGGGGGGCCCGACCTTTTGAAGAGCGAGGGCAATCAAAGCACTTGGTAACCCTTCGCGAGCCAAAATAAGTTTAATAGGTGGATGATAGGTCTGTGTCCACGCTGCATGGATACAGACACAGCCCACGCTACTCTATGAGCCCTCTAATTCAATCTGCCCAGACGGAAGGGGACGGATCTAGCGTATCAGATTGAAGGTAAGCAGGGATAAATGGACATAGAGGTGAATGGAGGGTCCGATTGGGTCCTAAGGCTGCATTCACACTGATGCCATGTGCACCTGTGCCTTTCCTGCAATTTGCCATAGACTTCTATTATATCCTGTTGGTATAGTGCACTTTCTGAAAGCGCACCAAACCCCCAGGAAATAACAGAAGTCTATGGCTCAGTGCATGTAACCCGCAGGTGCAGGATTCGTTTGAAAGCAGCCTAGTAACCACTGAAGAACAGATATGCCCATATATACACTGCTTTCAGTAATAAACACACCTGTAATAACAGCTGTACTGATTAAACAAAAATAGTACGATCTGGTATCGTACAAGAACTTTTTTATGTTTGTCCGATCGTTGTCAAAACTTTGACAACTTTGTATTGTTTTCAGAAATGATGATAGGATGTGATAGATACATAAATAAAAATAATAATTGGCAGGGCAAATCATTCATACCTTCTATGCCTATAATGTTGTTGAACGTGTTTTTAGTTTTCTGTTATAAAAATGAAAATCTACATTGAGTTTGAATGGTAAAAATTGGTTTCTTTTATCTATTTTTAAACTGATATGAAAGAGTCCGAGCTAAAGCCTTGTTTGATAATTAGTTTAAATAGGGCTATTCATTTTCACTTGCACAAATAAATTGTGAGCACTAGATGGCAGCAGAGACATATAGGAACCTCCATGTTCTCCTAACTTGGGTTGTGGTTTTAAACTCCTGTCCTCAGGACCCACTAACAGGCCAGGTTTGCAAGATAACAAGATAACTGAAATACGTCACAGTTGCTATAATTTGCTGCTCAGTGTTTGCAGTATTCTAGTCTGCAACTCCCCAAGGTAATACTTAAAATCTGGCCTGTTAGTGGGTCCTGAGGACAGAACTTGAGAACCACTGTCCTAACAAAATCAAGTTATTTTTTTGGTTACCATTCTGAAGCCGCATCCAAATATATTTTTAGCCTAAAATATGTGATTCAGATAATGTACACTTATCCTGCCTTTCTAGCCCCCTTGATAAAAATAATTCAATGACCCTCCCATCCCAAATGCCTACTTATCTAAATCTGGTCACTGTGGTCGTCTTCAGTGTAGGGTCAGTAGTCAGCGGAGCGAACCATCTGTTGCGCCTACTACGCAGACTTATTCCATTTATCCCCAAAGAAGACGTAGCAGTCGTGGTGGGAACAATCGTGAATTCCAGACTGGACTATGCTAACGCCCTGTACCTCGGACTCCCAAAGTACCAAATCTCCCGTCTGCAAGTCGTTCAGAATACGGCCGCCAGACTGGTGACTGGGAAAAAAAAATGGGAATCAATCTCACCTTCGTTGAGAACCCTTCACTGGCTGCCAGTAAAAGACAGAATTGCATTTAAAGCACTCTGCCTGACACATAAGTGCATCCATGGGAAGGCTCCGCAATATCTTTGCGACAGGATAGAACCTCACAATTCGAATCGCGTTCTGCGATCCACCGACCAAAATCTGGTCAGGGTACCAAAAACCAAATACAAGTCCAAAGGAGAAAGAAGGTTTGCTTTTCAGGGTCCTAGACTATGGAACGCTTTACCAACCAGCATTCGGTTGGAGGAAAACCACCTGACTTTCAGAAGACGGATCAAAACTCTGCTCTTTTGATGTCATGAGACACGAACAACTAGCGCCCAGAAGCGATTCAGTTCGCATGCGCCGCGCTTTATAAGTTTTTCATTCATTCATTCATTCAAGGGGGAGGCTAGGCAGCCAAGATGAATGTACTTTTTCTGTACACTTCTCCTTAAAACGAAACCTGCACCTTGGAGGCTGTAAAATTCAAACTTTGTAAATTTGTTGCAAAATATAGACTTTCAAACATGTGAAATCTGATAAATGAGCATTTAAAATAAATAAAAAACAAGTTTTGGCTCTAAAGCATCATACACACGACCGTTTTTGTCGGCAAGAAAGCTGCTGGGAGAGCTTTTTGCCGTGAAAACTATGCGTGTATATGCTTTCTCGTTGAGAAAACTGCCAGGAATCCCGACGAGAAAAATAGAGAACCTGCTCTCTATTTTCTCGTCGGGATTCTCGGCAGAGTGTTTCCTGCCGAGAAAACCGTTCGTCAGTATGCTTACCTGTCCCCAGGTAAACCTGTGCATGCTCGATGAGACTTCGATGCATGCGCTGTAGCATACAAGGGTAGTGTAGGGTGTAGCAAGATGGCGGCGACGGCATTGAATGTGACAAGCGCCGGCTCGTCGTAGTCAATGACGTCACCGCGTTCTTGAAATTTAAAAGAATGGTGGTTCTTTTGAATGGCCGTCTGTATGCACGGCAAGCTTGCCAGGAATCCGTCAGGAAAACCATAGTTTTTTTCCTGACGGGATTCCCAGCCGTGTGTATTACAGGGCTTAACTAGTAAATAATAAAGGGGCTTCCATTAGTCCCATATTTCAGGCAATGCACTGGGCACTGAGACTGTCTTCAGGTTCATCTCAGGCAGGACTGGCGTTCTACAGATAAAACAAGTTCAGGCTCAGAAAAAGAAATGTTATCCTTCTCATAGTACAAAAGATTGGCTTCACAGAAAAATTTATTATGGCTCAAATGTTTTTTTCCATTAAACATTAGAACTTATTTTCTAAAATAGTTCTTTATTCTAGGCCTCTGCTAGGTATTAAAGGTATTAAACTTGAAAATTGTGCATGGGAGACAGTCTACCTTCTTGGAGGAACTTGCATTTTTGTCCTGCATTTGATTGGTGCTCTGGGATGACCCAAACCTGATCCTTTTGTTCTGTATGCAAGACATTTCCAATTTCGCCCATTATAGCCTCTCTGTACTTTACCTATGCACACCCCAAACTGTTCAAAAATACATTATTTACACCTCTGCTCAATGCACACTTCAGTCTACAGGAAGCATTACATACAGAGGCATGTCAATTTCAAATCATTCATATTGAAGAGAATTGTGAGGCTGTAGTCCCATGCAGAAACACTCTCAAAGCCCTGCTTATTTTACCTGCATTGATTCCATAAGAGGAGTTTTCCAATCGGTGCTTCTCATGTCCACCAGGGCTTTGCTGGGATCTGAAAGTTTCATTTCCCTATACTAAAGTGCATTCTTCATCCGTTTGTGTGGAGAATCTACTAAAGAGGGATCAAAACTGTCACTAGCCCCTAGTGAATTCTCTGAAGAAATATATAGAGAATGGCCCGAATTCACATACATTGGCGCATATTTATGCCGGCGTAGCGTATCTAATATATGCTACGCCGACGCAGCGCAGAGAGGCAAGCACAGTATTCACAAAGCACTTGTTCCCACTCACTGTCAAATCTACGCTGGGTTTCCTCCGCGTGAGCCATGCTAATGAGGCGTGACCCCATGCAAATGATGGGCCGACTGCCATACAAGTACTTAAAACGAACGGTGTATGCGCCGTCCCGTGGACGTATGCCAGTGCGCATGCTCAGAATCACGTCGGAACTACTCCCTAAGATACGACGGATCACTGCCTACGACGTGAACGTAACCTAGTCATATTCACGTACTACGTAAACGACGTAAAATACGACGGCTGTGTTCCCTGGTCCATACCTTTTGTATGGGTTGCGCCTCCTATATGGGGAATAACTTTACGCCGGACGTACGACTTACGCAAACTGCGTATATTATGCGCCGGGCGCAAGTACGTTCGTGAATCGACGTATGGCCCTCATTTCCATATTTGAATAGGAAATCAATGGGAGCGCCCCTTGCTGCCAGCGTAAATATGCGGCCACGAAACGCCGGTGTAGGAAAGTTACGTCAGTCGGATGAAGCCTATTCTCAGGCGTATCTTGGTTTCAGAGTCCGGCGCATATTTACACTTACGCGGCGTATCTCGAGATACGTCGGCGTAAGTGCTTTGTGAATCCGGGCCAATGAATTCAGAGGGGAAGCAGGAAGTTCAGTTCACAGCCATGCTCTGGTCACCAGTACAAGAATTCAGAAAGGTGTAACTTTTACTGGCTCTATCCAAATGTATGGCTGGAGTTCTACTTTTACCTGGACTATGTGACATAGTAGCAGTATTTTCTTGATTACATTGGTAGTTCATTGATTGACGTGACTTTTTTTCCTGTATTGTTTTTTAATAATATATTGATTGACATGACATGTTTTCTGAAATATTTCTTTAATGTTATGATGTCATTGTAGTGGACTGCTAACAGACAGATACATGTGGAGTGATGCAAGTGGACTGCAGGAATGCACAAAGACCAGCACAAAGCCTCCCTCTCCACAGTGGTCCTGGGTAAGACAGTTCACCCTGTTTTTCATTAACTTTCACTAGAAACGTGCCTTCTGTTGTAAATGGAGCTGGCATGCAAGAGTTAATCATTGTTTGCTTTGAAGGATAGAACTTCTGCAGCATTTCTTCTGCTATAATACCTGCTAATGTTTACTCTTTTGAAACCATCTATCTGTGCACATAACAGTGTGTAAATAGGAACCCCTATATTGGCAGCATTTCACACACTGTTAATTATGAAACAAGGAAGCTCAGTACTTAGGAACACTAGAAAAAGCAAACAGACGAATGTCCTGTTTCTGCGTTCTATTTTATTTCAAATGCCACTGGTGTTTTTTTTGAGTCAGTCTAATGTAGAGAAGCAAGTTATCCTTAGAATAATCTGTGTAAAGGTCACGTGTGTTGCATTTCAGGGGGTCTGCTGAAATTAGCTTTGCGATCACTAGATGGCGCTGTATCTTCTTAGGTTAAAAACAGAGGTTTTAGTTGTATTCATTTGCAAATACATGTTAAAGTCATACTGCTGCACTAAAGCTTCCCTGTGAAGTGTGGTCCCTAGCTCACAACTCGTGACTTCCCAAATATAAGCCATATATATCAATGCACAAACTAGTAGCAAGACCACCTGAAGGTAGCTCTAACCTCTTCAAACTGCACTCACACCTCTGCGCTTCCTAAATATGCATAAAACTCTCAAAAAACATGCAAATTTCCTGCGTGTTTTGGAAACGCGCTGCAATTGTGGGGCACGCTTGCAGTGCCATACATTGTTAAAGCAGAGCTCCAGCCCCTCTGCCAAAAAAATAAAAAGTCTGCAGCTACAAATACTGTAGCTGCGTATTATTCTATGTTAGGACATTTACTTGTCCAGGAATCCTGTGATGTCGGCACCCCAGACGATTTTTTTTAATCAGCTCTCAGATGCCGCCATTCCTTGTAAGTTCCATACTGCACATGTGCGAAGCACACCGTGCTTGCTGAATGGCCTCTCGGCTGTGGAGGGAGGAGGAGGGCCAAACTTCCAGGGAACCTCGCCTTAGTAAGGTCCACCAGAAGTGGGGACAGGTTCCTGTCAAAAATAGGTACCTGCTTCCACCCCCCCCCCCCCCCCAAAAGGTGCCAAATGTGGGAGGAAGCAAACAAGCAGAGCTTCTCCTTTTGGGTGGAGCTCTGCTTTAATGGCACCCGAAGCATAGGTAGTAGATGTGCGTTTTGCCATGTGCCAGAACACGCACGGAAAAAACATCTGACACTTCACGACCGAAAAGTTTCTGGAACTATTTTGGAATGTTTGTTGCAGGTAGGGCAGCCCATGCAAGTGAATTGGCCTCTTTAGGCGGGATGTGCGTTATTGCATGAAAAACACGAGTGGGAATGTGCATTCCCGCTACGCTCACATGTGAATGGGGTACAGCAACACACCAAAAGCCCAAACCTCACCTTTGCAAGGCAGCTTTAGACTACTATGAACCAAATACAAAAATCAGCAATGGCACCTGGTCTGATCAGTTTCAAATTAACACAAAGGAGAGAGGTGCACATGGGCAGAGCAGTATAGAAAACGGGGGACCCCCTTTGTATTATTTTGTGTATTGCTTGCCCATGTGCACCTTTTTTCCTTTTTGCAAGTTTATTTAAAAATGTATTTAAGTACATTATTGATCAGTATATACCGAATCGCATTGTAAAACCAAAGAAAACATGAACATGGTAACATTTCCACAAAGACGTAAGATCTGTAGCGGACGGATGTGTGCCTAGGACAAGGCAACGTTACCCAATCATGTCTACATTACTTGTACAGAAGACAGAAGGTGCAAGTATCATCAGCAAGAGCTCATGTCTAATAGAAAGAAATGTAGGTGATATACCCCCACAGGGGTTGACAAATTTGCTTGGAATCTAGGAGCCAGCTAAAAAAGTTAGGAGCCAGAAAATGTGCCCCGTCCCAAAGAGCTTGCGCGCAGAAGCGAACACATACGTGAGCAGCGACCGCATATGTAAACGGTGTTCAAACCACACATGTAAGGTATCACCGCGATTGGTAGAGCGAGAGCAATAATTCTAGATCTCCTCTGTAACTCAAAACATGCAACCTGTAGAGTTTTTTAAACGTCGCCTATGGAGATTTTAAAGGGTAAAAGTTTGACGCCATTCCAGGAGCGGACGTAATTTTGAAGCGTGACATGTTGGGTATCAATTTACTCGGCGTAACCATATCTTTCATTATATTAAAAAAAATGGGGATAACTTTACTGTTGTCTTATTTTTTAATTAAAAAAAGTGTAATTTTTTCCACAAAAAAGTGCGCTTGCAAGACCGCTGCGCAAATACGGCGTGACAGAAAGTATTGCAACGATCGCCATTTTATTCTCTAGGGTATTAGGATAAAAAATATATATAATGTTGGGGGGTTGTAATTAGAGGGAAGAAGAAGGCAGTGAAAATAGTGAAAAATGACATTAGAATTGCTGTTTAACTTGTAATGCTTAACTTGTAATACCAACGGCCACCACCAGATGGCGCCAGCTTACATATCTGGTGGTAATAACTTGTAATACCAACGGCTCACCACCAGATGGTGCCAGCTCACAAAAAAAAAACATTTTTTTTGCCCCCCCCTTCCAAGCCAAGTCGCCAGGACCCTATTTCTAGTCGCCATGGCGACCTGGCGCCCGGGATTTGTCGAGCCCTGTACCCCCAATCCACCTGGCGATGGGAAAGAAGAGAGAGAGAGATTCACAAGCACATCAAATACAGGTATCAAATAACTGTAGCCACCCGTCCCACATTTAATTGTACTTGGATGGGCATCTTCTATGAACATAAATCACTTTTTTAACTGTTGGCATGCGGTTGACTTCAGTAATCCAAGCAGAGAGCATTGGGGGAGCCTGTATCCAGGTTCTAGCAAGAAGCTTCCGAGCAACACAATGTTTCATGTAACTATGGTTTAGTAGTCAGAGGCAGGAAAAGGCGCCAACTAACAATTTCTAGGGTCAAGCAAAAAGGAGACCCCATCTTGTTATGGAGAAATTAAATAACTTGGGTCCAAAATTCTTGAATTTTGGGGAAAGACCACAGGAGATGAAAGAACGTGTCTGGTGTTAATAAACATTTCGGGCAAGTAGGACGGTGATCAGGTTGAAATTTGGCCATAAGGACCCAGATTAAGTTGGCCTGATGTACAGTATAATATAGATTTGGGTTGAGTGATCCAATAATTTGGGTAAAACAAATTTACGGGTGTTCGTTCAGGTTCTCTGCCCATTCCTCATCATCCGAACCATTGACATCTTCCATCCATGTGATGAAGGTAGTATACCCCCCTTAGAAATCCTTTAAAGGGGTTTTAAAGGTTTGTTTTTTATTTTCTAAATAGGTTCCTTTAAGCTAGTGCATTGTTGGTTCACTGAACTTTTCCTTCCATTTCTCTACTAAATGTTGTTTTTTTTTCTTTGTTTTCTTTGTCTGAATTTCTCGCTTCCTGTTTCTCCTCTGTAAGCTGTTCTGACTGACTAACCCCCAGCCAGAATGGCTCGGATGATGGGGGCAAGCTTACGGAGGAGAAACAGGAAGTGAGAAACTCAGACAAAAAAAAACAAACATTTGGAAGGGAAATCAAAGGAAAAGGTAAGTGAACCAATAATGCACTAGCTTAAAGGGACCTATTTAGAAAATAAAAAATGAACCTTTACAACCCCTTTAAGGCAGGTTCAGGGACTGACAAGAGCTCAGGAAGCGTGAGCATGCGTTGGGGGAGAAGTAGACTTGAGCCCTTTTTGCAAGTTTCGGGCTGGGTTCACAATATTGCGAATTGGATGCGGTTTTCACCACATCCAATTTGCATGTCAGGAGAGTGTGACAGGCTCTCAATGGAGCCAGTTCACACAGCTCTGGGAACGCTGCGAAGTGAATTGCACAGGAGTTCTGTGCGTCTTCTGGTCTGTTTCAGGTCCGAATTTAGCCAAAAATTCAGACGGCAATCGGACCTGAAACCGTGAACAGGGACGCACCAGAACCCCGCTGTGAGCTGTTCTACATGGCAGTGTGAACCCAGCCTCCGACAGATCCGGGCAGTTGCCGTGGTTGCTTTTTTTTTTCTTTTTTTTCAGGACCTTGAGTCACTAACCTAGTTGTCTGGATCTGTAGTGAGCATAATAACAATATTATTTAGCATAATATTCAGAAGTCAATCGGCAGTGGTCACTTATTTCTCTCTGGAAAAATTAGTTTGAGTAATAAACCTTTTTGTAAATACTTTGGCCCAGATTCACGAACGTGCGTGTGCCCGGCGCATGCTACGCGAGATGCGCGTAAGTTGTACGTCCGACGTAAAGTTATTCCCCATAAAGGAGGTGCAACCCAGCAGCAGACATGCACAGGTCTACACCAGGGAACACAAGCCGGCGTATTGTGCGTTGGACGTGTGTCTGGCTGGGCGTACGCTATGTTCACGGCGTACGCAGTGATCTGGCGTAGCTTAGGCAGTTTTGCCGGCGTGGTTGTGAGCATGCGCATTGGGGTGCTGTGCTTGCGTCCACGTCACGGCGCATGCGCAGTTCGTGATACGTACCTGTCTGACGCTCGGCCCATCATTTAGATGGGGTCACGCCCCATTTGCACCTACGCCGCCGTGCGCCTTCGAACGCCACGATGGCGCAACGTTGGGAGCACTGGCTTGCTGAATGCCATGCTTGCCTTGCTGCGCTGCGTTGGCGTATCGTACAGTGTTTGCCCTACGACGGCGTACTGTGCGCCTTGCTCTCTGTGAATATGGCCCTTTCTGTTTTAGAAAGGCAGTCCGTGCATATGTCTGACTAATACTGTGTATGTAAACCCTAATAATGAACGTCTTCTTTTGCTTTATTTGCTACCTTTTTGTGTTGTGTTACATATGTTCAGTAAGTGCAAAAAAGCCTGTTGATTATGCCTAAAAATCCAAAGCTGTCTTGTACACACTTCCTGTGTTACCTAATGAAGTCTGACTAGCCCTTTTTTATCCTAGGACTACAGAAAGGTTAAAGTAGAATTGAGCTCAAATTTAAAAACAAAAGCTGGTTTTTATCACAGTTTTTATCACAGAAGAGCCCCTATTGGTCTCTTCTGTCCTAAATGCTTCTCTCTGCCTGTCAGCCGTAATGTACAGTGAGCCGTGCATGCACAGATCAGTGTACATTTGCTTTACATCTCTGTGTTGTGATGATGTGACTCTTGTACCCATGCTCGGGAGTGACACCATTGCGTCCCAGTTATTCGGTGGCCGAACAAGACTGAACCCAGAAGGAAGACTAGAAGAAGATGGAAGCACCTGTGACCAGTGGGCATTGTTTGACAGCTAAGTGTGCCATAAATTGCTAGTATGTACTGCATACTAGAACATTATGGCATAAAGCGTGGGGCCCATGTAATAACGGCAACAAAAAAAAAAAACGTGGCTTTTAATTTTGCTTTAAGAGACTCTGTTATGTAGGTGAGAGGGTTTGAAAAATTTAGCAAAAGGGCAGGACTGACAGTGCTCAAGAATGCTGTGTGTGTTGTTGTCACCCATCACATGACTTGGGAGCTAATTGCAACCCAACAGGTATTTGTACTTCCAGGATCTTCAAAGGGGTAAAACATTTTTATTTTCCCCCGACATGCAGTTAACTGCACATTAGAGCTGCACGATCAATCGTGAAGAATCAAATTCGCGATCTTTTTTCCCTTCCCGATCTTCAAAACGGCATGTCACGATCTTTCTAACAAGTGCAGAGAGTTTAAATGTATAGCATTGAACTTTATTTTTCTCTGCACGTCGTCGTATTTTACGTCACTGTGTTGGACACGATCGGATTTTTAACTGATGGTGTGTAGGCAAGACTGATGAAAGTCAGCTTTATCGGATATCTGATGAAAAAATCCATCGTCCCGTTTTCATCGGATGAACCGATCGTGTGTACGTAGCATTAGTGTTTTGACGACGTGTCTTTGCTTTTATAAAGCTTGTTCCAGTATATTACACTCTTGTCTCTGCAGGTTTCTGACTGGTGCATAGACTTCAATGTTCCTGGTGGAGCAGACCGAGAAGGGTGGCAGTATGCAGCAGACTTTCCAGCGTGAGTAGGACGCATTTCATCTCCTTCCTGTATTTGGGCATTCCAATTTCATGTTACATAGGTTTTCCAATCATGTTTTAAACCTTCTAAAACATATATTATTGCAGTTCCGTGCTATGCAGGGCACAGCTTTTCATTCTATCATTCCCTCAGCTGAATACATTTCTATTGTAGAAATTACTTTTGACTTAACGACCATGTAGCAGCTGAAACACACAGGCTTTTTTGGTGCTGGCTCTCACACAGTTAAAGTGTTACTAATCCCAGGACCCTGCATTCACTATATCTGGTTTTACACAGAACATGGAAATACAATAGTTTTAGTGAATATAAACCGCTAAATACCTTTTCTCATCCGCAGTATATAGCAGTCTTGTGACTTCTATTAGTGTCTGGTTAAAGCAGTGGTCTCAAAGTACCGGCCCGCGGACCGGTTATAAATGGCCCGCAGGCAGGGTGGAGGGTGCCGCGGAAGTGGGGGGAGTAGATTTCCTTCACATGCAGAGTAGCGCAGGAAGCGTCTCTGTCATAAGTTTGCTTGCGATATCACCTGGGATGGACGAGAAGAGAGGGGGAGGGGAGTAGCCGTAGCGTGAGACAGAGAAGTGAACTTATGACAGAGACGCTTCCTGCGCTACTCTGCATGTGAAGAAAAAAGACAACAAGTAAGCTGACCTGTACCCCATGTACCCTGATTGTGCCCCATGTACCCCGATTGTGCCCTATGTACCCTGATTGTGCCCTCATGTTCCCCATGTACCCTGATGTGCTTTAATGTGCCCCATGTGCCCTGATTGTGCCCCATGTACCCTGATTGTGACCCATGTGCCCCCATGTACCCTGATTGTGCCCCCATGTACCCTGATTGTGCCCCCATGTACCCCAATTGTGACCCCATGTACCCCGATTGTGACATCATGTGCCCCATGTACCCTGATTATGCCCTCATGTTCCCCATGTACCCTGATTATGCCCTCATGTTCCCCATGTACCCTGATGTGCCCCATGTACCCTGTTTGTGCCCCATGTACCCTGAATGTGCCCCATGTACCCTGAATGTGCCCCATGTACCCTGATGTGCCTTAATGCGCCCCATGTACCCTGATGTGCCCTGATTGTGCCCCATGTGCTCTAATGCGCCCCATGTGCCCCATGTACCCTGATGTGGCTGATGTGCACTGTGCCCTGTACCCTAATGTGCTGGGCTCTGTGACCTGATGTGCTGTGCCCTGATGGTGAGTGGTCAGTGTGTAGTGGTCAGTGTGCAGTGTAGTGGTCATCGTGTAGTGTAGTGGTCATCGTGTAGTGTAGTGGTCATCGTGTAGTGGTCAGTGTGCAGTGGTCAGTGTGCAATGTAGTGGTCATCGTGTAGTGGTCATCGTGTAGTGTAGTGGTCAGTGTGTAGTGGTCAGTGTGCAGTGGTCAGTGTGATGTGTAGTGGTCGGTGTGCAGTGTAGTGGTCAGGGTTAATAATGCATCCACTGACACCAGTGCTGGTGGTAATAATGCGCTCGCTGACACCAGTGCTGGGGGTTAATAATGTGTTCGCTGACACCAGTACTGTTGTTTTTGAAGTTTGAAAGTTTGCATGCGGCCCCCCATGGGATATGAAAACTTGTCTTGTGGCCCTCAGGTAATTTGAGTTTGAGACCCCTGGGTTAAAGCTTGTAGGAGGAGTTTTTACACCGCACTGGTGGTTCTATCAGGATCCAGGGCCCCTGGCCCCTCTGTCTGGACAGTGCTGATTGGCCCTGTACCGATCACATGCACTCTCCCAAGAAAAAAAAAAAAAAATCAAACTGAGCATGTGCAGCCTGACTCCAGTAACTCTCTTATCGAAACCTGTTTTGGAGTCAGTGGAAGAAGAGGTTCTGTGCATACAGAATCAAGCAGACTTTTTACACAATGCAGATGATTAACCCCTTAGGTTCCACAGTGAGTATAACAAGCATGCTTTACTGCATATACAGATTGATTTTGCTGTTGTGGGTTTAGTAACACCTAATGCATCAATATTGCTGGGCCTGGTGTGATGTGTTTAACTACAAAGTGGCTCATATGGCAGTGTGGAATAACCTGGCGTGTAATTCACCTTGTATTCTCATGATACATAAAGGCAAAAACAGATGCTGTCCTCACAACACATTTATTGTCCCAGAGTCACCAGTGATCTGTATTAGTGCGCATGTGCAAAGTGCACTGTGCTTTCTGCATGCCTGGCGGCTGTGGAAGTCCATCAGTATAATGGTTTGCCTCACTGACCAGTAAGATAGGGCACAGAGCCAAGTGCCAACACCTTTGCATATTTGGGGCATCAGATAGTCCAACTTCTTGGGTGGTCTGGATTCTTTGGAACATGGCGCTGACGCTCTACAAATTGACATTTCCATAGTGTCCTATTCACACCATAACGCTGCGCATGCATGTCAGCACGCGTTAAACGTCTAAAATCAAAACAAAGGATTAGCCTTGGGACTTTAAATGAAGTGGGTACCGTTTCCACCAGTAAAAATAACAGTAGTTATACAGTAAATAGTTTATTCAAGTAAAATTGTTTACATGCGTAAAGTAAAATTGTTACATACAGAGATAACACCAACAATTGCCAATTGAAAAGCTACATAAACAATAAATATTGGTACATAAATATAGTATTGGACAGAGTACACGGGCATCGTACTACCCGACTAGACCAGTTCGCTCTTCAGGGGTGTGTAACACTGTACCTAGGATGAAAAAGTATATATGTTTGGCAATATGGCACAGTATTGGTTGTAAAGGCACAGGGTAGGAGGGGTTGTGGGTCCCCATACTCACCACTGAGCATGACCATTGCTACAGGTGTGCGGCCCCAAGACGGCAGCAGCAGGTGCCTCACCCGGGAGCTGAGGGGGCGGAGTCAGAAAGGGACCCCTCCAGGGGCTAAACGGGGAGCAGGCATGGCATAGGTGTAGTGATGTATCCATAGAGACCTCATTGGTCCATAAAAAGTATAGGCTGTGAACATAAGTATGTTTGTCAGGCATCTAAAGTAGTAAAGTAGAATCAATCAATATTGGCATAGGAATATGTCTGAATAAAAGGCCTGGGCCAAAGATGGTAGCGACATGGAGATGGTTAGAAACGTGGGATAACAATGGATGTTTAGAATTGTCAGCATTGTTGAATCACGGTCAGAATGATGTCATGTTTTTGTTCATATACATCTACATGTATCTCTTCATAAATCTACAGAAATAGAAGCAAGAACCTACTGCCAATTTTTATACTATTTGGTGGCTGTCCGTTAATTTGGAGAAAGAGGTAAAAGGTTCGGATCGATCAGATAGGCTGCACAGCCACCTAGCAATAAACTGATTACACTCCTAACATCTTGTTCAGCACTCTTATGAGGGCCATACACTAGTAGATTTTTGAACGACCATTTGTGACAATAGTATGGAAATTTCCTTCAGTACTTTGCGTGACACGATGACCCTCATTTGAAAGTACTTCCAAGTTTTCTTTTAACGTTTGATTTTTTTAGTGAATGGAGCACATTCAAGCCTCGTACACATGACCAGTTTTCCCGGCAGGAAAACTGCCAGACGAGAATTTGTGTATATGCTCCCTATGCTCCCTAGCAGTTTTCCTGTCAGGAAAACAGCCGGGAATCCCGATAGGAAATGGAGAACTTGCTCTCTATTTTCTCGTCGGGATTCCCGGCAGAGTGTTTCCTGCTGAGAAAACCGGTCGTCTGTTTGCTTACCTGCCTTGTAACGAAACTGTGCATGCTTGATAAGACTTTGACGCATGCACGGTCGCATACAAGGTTAGTGTGGGGTGTAGCAAGATGGCGGGCAAAGGCATCGAATGTGACGAGCACTGGCTCGTCGTCGATGACATCATCGTGTTATTTCCATTCAAAAGAACGGCGGTTCTTTGAATGGCCGTCTGTATGCACGGCAAGCTTGCCAGGAATCCCAACAGTTTTTTCCCAACGGGATTCCCGCCCGTGTGTACAGGCTTTACTGTAAGAAACTTGGGCCCGGATTCATAAAGGAGTTACGTCGACGTATCTCCAGATACGCCGTCGTAACTCCGAATGCGGGCCGTCGCATCTCGGCACCTGATTCATAGAATCAGATACACCTCAATGTTGCCTAGATACGAGCGGCGTAAGTCTCCTACGCCGTCGTCTCTTAGGGTGCAATATTTACGATGACCGCTAGGGGCGCTTCCCTAAACTTCCGCGTAGAATATGCAAATGAGATAGATACGCCGATTCAGAAACGTACGTCCGCCCAGCGCATTTTTTTTACGTCGTTTACGTAAGGCTTTTTCCGGCGTAAAGTTACCCCTGCTATATGAGGCGTAGCCAATGTTAAGTATGGACGTCGGGACAGCGTCGAATTTTCCGTCGTTTGCGTAAGTCGTACGCGAATAGGGCTGTGCGTATGTTACGTTCACTTCGACTAAGCATTGAGCGGGCGTAATTTACTTTGAAAATTCGACGTGATACTGAGCATGCGTGCGCATGCGCCGTTCGAAAAGAGCGTCATTTACGTGGGGTCACCAAACATTTACATACAACACGCCCCCTACCAGCCTAGTTTGAATTAGGCGGGCTTACGCCGTGTCAGATATACTACGCCGCCGTAACTTAGAGCGCAAGTTGTTTCTGAATATGGGACCTGCCGCTCTAAGTTACGGCGGCGTAGTGTATCTGAGATACGCTACGCCCGTCTAAAGATAGGCAGATGTTTCTGAATCCGGGCCTTGGTTGTTAGAAAAAAAAGGTTTTAAGCCTCATACACACGATCGGACTTTCTGTGGGCAAAGCCTCTGACTTTTATCTGAAGGGCGTTGGTCGTGAACCTGTCTTGCATACAAATGGCAAGATTGTCGGCCAACAAACACGAAAATCTGACAACAATTGTCGATAGAGCATACAAACGGTTGGTTTATCCGACAACAGCCTTTCATCACATAATTCCCGTCGGGTGATCCGATCGTGTGTACGGGCCTTTAATCTGCTCCTATGAATTTTATCGTCATTGTGGTCAAAAACTAACATCAATTTGACCCCATTAATGATTAGAACTTCAAAAGAATGTTCTAAAAGGAAGATTTTCAGGTGAAAGTCTACTAGTGTATGGCCATCGGTACAACCGCTTATACCATTAATGCCAAAACAGCAGTGTGCTGCCTCTGTGTCCCCGTCATTCAGCTAACTAACCAGCAGCTAAGTGTTCACTATTATAACTACCTTCAACTTGAAGCAAAATCATGTATGTTCTTCAGCAGATTGAATGCTAAACATAACCAAAATGATGTCATTGTCTTGTAATGGGGAGAGAAATAAACATTAACAACTATACTTCTGTAGATTTTTTCTGTCTCTTGCTTCACAATACAATACAAAACATTTGTTGAAATCGACATAAGAAACAAAAACCACAATAAACACTATGATCGCGATATGACTGCATGAGACATATACAGGAAAGGCCAGATTGTGAATTCATGTTTTTGTATACCTTTGCAGTTCTTATCATGGCTATAAGACCATAAAGGATTTTGTAAGAAGAAGACGCTGGGCAAGGTAAATAAGTCTTGTACCATTCCAGGAATCTCTGCAGAACACTTTGCTTTATTTGCTTAGAACAATCTGAGCTTCTGTGCTGCTTCTACAGGAACTAGTTGTCTGTATACAGTCATTCCTGTACCTTATTATGATTTATATGTGTGGACTGCATCATGACAATGCATCATATGGTAGGCGTTGGCTTCTTAAGCAGGTTCCTCAGGCACGTGTGCTTGCTACTTAAAATTAATCGGTGTGATGCCGCGTACACGCGACCGTTTTTCAGGTTGTAAAAAATGTTTTTTTTTTAATGTCATTAAAAACGATCGTGTGCGGGCTCCAGAGCATTTTTCACGATGTAAAAAATGGGCAAAAATTTCGAACATGCTCTAATTTTTCACAACGTTTTTAACGTTGTCGTTTTTGACGTCGTAAAAAATAGTCGCGTGTGGGCTTTAACGACATGAAAAAAACGTGCATGCTCAGAAGCAAGTTATGAGCGCTCGTTCTGGTAAAACTAGTGTTCATAATGGAAATGGAGATGAAAAGCGCAAATCGTCTCTCACCAAACTTTTACTAACACGAAATCAGCAAAAGCAGCCCCAAGGGTGGCACCATCCGCATGAAACTTCCCCTTTATAGTGCCGTCGTACGTCACCACGCTTTGCTAGAGCATTTTTTTTCACAATCGTGTGTAGGCAAGGCCGTTTTAATGATCAGGTTGAAAAAAACTTAGTTTTTTTCTAGACCATTAAAAACATAATTTTTTACAGCCTGAAAAACGGTCGTGTGTACGCGGCATAAGAAAAATAAATAATATTTATAAATCCTCAATATTTTCAGTTTGCTGCAATCAGATGTAACTGCCACTGTATTAAATTTAATCGAACCTGTAATATTTTTAAAGTGGTGTGGGAGAAATTCAGGAGCTGCCATTGCTGACTTTTTTAGGAAAAATACTAGATACTTGGGTGTGCGACCACAAAGCATTGACCTGGAATAAGCAGGCTTCTAATGAATGTCATAATTCATAATCTCTATACTTATTATGGGTCAGTGGCTTATGCCTCGTACACATGATCAGGCTTTTGCCCGGCCAAATCACATCGGAATTCCATCTGAAAAAAAATAGAACATGTAAACTCCGATGGAATTCATCTGAATTTCCGATGAAAAAACTCCAATGGGGCTACATACGATCGGAAAATCCGATGGAAAAAGTCCATCGGAAATTCCCATTGTGTGTACGGGGCATTGGTCAAGACCCTAGCATTTTCAGAATGATAGGTCAGCAATAGTAGCCTCCATTATTCTTTCCCTGTAGGTTATTGTTATTACGTTCTAGAATGCACCGCATACTAGCACATTATGGTAGACTTACCTTTTAAATGAAGCAATTGATTGGCA
Source organism: Rana temporaria (assembly GCF_905171775.1). Classification (NCBI taxonomy): domain Eukaryota; kingdom Metazoa; phylum Chordata; class Amphibia; order Anura; family Ranidae; genus Rana; species Rana temporaria. The sequence continues at coordinate 52,867,794 of NC_053494.1, forward strand.
CGCTGTCACCACTGTCTTCGCTTCCTTCTTTACCCAGGCTTCCTTACGGGTTTACACCATCTAGCTGTTTGGCCGAGCCAGGATGACATCACTCCCACATGTGCACACAGAAGTCACGATTGTGACACGGCACTGTGCATTCCATGGCACCCTCTGTGTGCATCTGAAATGTTATTTATTTCAGTTTCCTAGCACATCAAGGTGCAGATTTCAGACAACAGGTGTAGTTACTGTATAAATGTAGATGAGGGTAACCACATTTGCTCCTCAGATAATACCGGCTGTTTATGGGCTGAGCGCTTTCATAGGCTTTACCCAATACCACAATAAGTGCTAACTGAACTATAGCATAATTTCTGTCTAGCTAATTATATTGTGTTGGAAATGAGGCTTGGCTTTATAACTTTATTTTTTCTTATTTTTTTCCTTTTTTTTTTTTTGTGTGTGTAGAAAATGTAAAATCGTGACAAGTGGGCCATGGCAGGAGGTCCCTCCTATCTCCTTATGGGATGTCTCTATATGTCCAAGCAGAGGAGCGAAAGATGATGAACACATTTCTGTCTGGGCCATCAGCAACAAGGGCGATGTCTTATGTCGACTTGGTGTCACTAAACAGAATCCTGCAGTAAGATCACTGTCTAGTTATACACAGAGGCGTCTCTAGGGGGGGGCCAGAAGGGGCCCTGACCCCCCCAACATTATGCTGTGCCCCACCATGTGCCCCCCCAAAAAAAAAAAAAAATGTTTTTTTTTTTGCTTCTTTTTTTTTTTTTTTTTTTTTGGGCCGCCGCTGGAGTAACAGTCTCTCCTGAGAGGGAGAGCGTCCCCAGTCAGCTCTGCGGGGCATTCCTCCCCCTCCCTCTGCTCGCTGACACTGCATAATGCGAGCGTTCACACAACCACAGACGCCCGATCTGCTCCTTCCCCTGCATCCTCATTGGCACGGAGAAGAGCGAGTTGCAGAAAGGACTCCATGAGCACTGTGGGGGAGGGGGGCCCAAGCCTTCATCTCAGTTACTGAAAAAACAGACTGATTTCTCCCGTCCTTAGGACAGGAGAACCAGCCTGTAAATTCCGAGAGTGGTGACTGCAAGCTGAGCCAAGTGTCAGTCTATGACACTCTTTTACAGCCCAGCGAGTCTAGCCACCCCCCCCCCACTCTCCTCACATACGAGCAGGGAGGAATAAAGCTCCTTCTCCTTTCAGTCCCACCCACACTATCTCGGTGTGCTGTATCTGAAGAGAGGGGATGTGTGTTCAGGAAATATGAAAATCAGCAGCATGTGTGTGAATGATGCCTGAGATTCTAGCCTGGACCGTGGGTATGTGTGTGCACTGCAGACTGCAGTACACTGTAATCACTGAACTGCATTATCTCTATCCCTTCTCTCCCCCATCTGTCTCCCTCCCCCTCTCCTGTTCTTTCAAGACATTCACAATTTACTTTCTGTAACAGTCACCACCGTTTACGATATTCCAATCCATCGCCCCACGACAGGTTATCCGACAGTCCGACAGACATCAGACACGACCCATTTCATTTCCCAGAATAAACGAGACAAAACAAGCTCTGGTACTGTCTCCAAAATGAATGAATGAATCCTTTAATGGTAACTTAGCTTTGTTATATACAGTACAAGCATGTTACAGTTAATCACAGGGACAAAGACACACTCCACCCACACATCACACAATGGGGGGCTTCATACACATTCTTTTAGATAATAACATTCCGATGAGTTAATTACTACTTATTACCCAGACGGTCTGGCTCCGCATTTAGAGGGGTTAATTACTACAGCTTGACAAGTCACATTCCACATCTTAACAGTGTCATTAGCATACACTATGAACAGGTCTTAGGAGCAGACCTAATTAGCACAATGGACACAAAACAGTATTAGCATCACACAAAGGAATGTCTAGGAGCAGACTCAATTAACACCTCAAAAGCATGTGTCCCCCCATTGAATGAAAACACTCTATTGACCTGTCGGAGTCAGACTTTAACAACTTGTAATATTTCAAGATATCCTGCAATACATGAATTATCAGTAATGTCCCATCTCCCACCAAAAGGGCATAGTGACGCTGGCACAGGAGTAAACCCCATCCTTCAAAAGTCTCTGGGTGTCACGGGCCATTCTGTTACACTTTCACTTTCAGTTAGGCAGGTAATCTACAATGCAAATTTTTTTCCTACATCCACAGATTGCAGGAAAGAAACTTGCATGATTCCCCCATCAACACAAACAGTGCTGACGGGAATATCCCTCCTGCCCAGCAATTGTATTCTATACAGCAACCACTGGTGATAATCATAAGAGAATCTGCTCATTAATGGTTCCTGCTGAACCAGCTGAGATTTAAACTGTCTATGGCTGGTCTTAGCTCTTAGGCAGCCCATACATTGATCACTTTTTTTCATTCAACTATTAGGTTGAATAATAAAAAAAAAGAAATGATCCAATTTCCCCATCTACACATTATAGGTGGATGGGGGAATCGTCCCAGTGTGGACCAGTGCTGGAACAACCAGAGTTACTGTCCTGTCCCGGCTATTCACAGCGCTGGTCTCTGTCTCCATGGCAGCGGCGGCAGGACATTGGAACCCAGAGCTGGTTACTTTATGGGGCTGATGTACAGGAGGGCCAGCACAATTTGTTGTTAGAGATGGGCTGGGCATGTTCAAAATTCCACATGCTAGAGCCTGCCAGGAAGCCCACACTGCACAGCGCTAATCACAGGCAGTGAGACATTTCTCGGTCCGCAGCTGCACAGATCAGGAAATGTCTCACTGCCTGTGATTAGCGCTGTGGAGTGTCGGCTTCCTGCCGGAATCGGGCATGTGGGATTTCAAACACACCCGAGCCCATCTCTATTGGTTGTAGACAGTTGAGCTCCCTGCAGGTTGCTTAGCAGCAGTGGCGCTTCTCTGACATGCTGATCGTGATGCAATCCAGGTGATGCTCCCAGTCAAATCCTAGTGTTAAATATCAGAGATTTTATTGATCAAAGCCCACACTTTACAGGCATAGAGCCCACATGGCTGCGGAACATACGTTTGATTATATATATATATATATACGTGGTTGTACTCTTGATGCTAATAAATATTGTGTTTATTAGATCTGACTGGGAGCATTACCTGGATCACATCCCGATCAGCATGTCACCAGAGAAGGTTATACAGCATTACTGCTGCTAGGTGACCAGCTGGGGGCTCAGCTCTCTATAACCAATAGTGCCAGCCTTCCCCTGCATGCACCCATAATGTCACCAGCACTAGGTCCTAATAGACTGCCGCCCCTGCCAAGGAGACAGACGCCAGACCAGCGCTGTCAATAGCAGGGACAGGACAGCTGGGGAACCCCACAGTGGCAGAACACCAGGCCCTGGTGGCAAGACAACCTTTGCAACCCTGAAAGTTCTCCCACTGCTTTGGACCCTTATATTTTCTTGGTGTGCTGGTGACATCTATCTCTTGTTTTCTGCCACCCTGGGGGGCCCCAGTATAGTAGGAAGGGAGCTCACGACAGAACATGTAAAAGGGCCCGTTGTGGGATCGTAGTAAAGGGCCCCAGGAGATTTTATATATATATACTGTATATATATAAAATTGCATTTTATAGTTGGCCCCCCTACTTTTTTCCCTGTCCCCCCATGTGCCCCCCCTAAATATGAAAGCTGGAGACGCCACTGGTTATACACCGTTTGGGTTTCACAGTGATGGGGTCTTCAACAGAAATGTTGCCCTTTAAGGTGGTTGTAAACCCTCTCCTATAGCCAGTGGAGTGAATAGCCTCAGACGATACACAGAGATGAAACAAATCTCCCTTCATAAATTTTACATGTATATCGCCTGTCTTTCCCTTTCTACACTCTTTGGAAAGTGCAGATCCTGTTATAAATCTTTCTTCCTCTTCCAGTAGTGGGAAGGGAGTCTGGGCTTACACTGTGTGAGAGCTGATTGGAGGAAGGGCACACATCCCCACTCCACATGAGCAGAGGAACATAGGACCATGCAGAGATGTAGTCTGAATAGACCAGCTCCCTGCTTATCTCCCTCTAAGCTCCCTCCCAGACACAAATTTTCAGCTGCTGTTATCTCGTGTGTCGGAGAACCTGTCAGAAGTGATTCTGCTGATAACGGATGAACGGAGCAGCAGAAAGACATAGCACTTAAAGCTTTGGCGATAGATAAGTAAACACTACAGATTTACACTATATTACCAAAAGTATTGGGACGTCTGCCTTTACTCGCACATGAACTTTAATGGCATCCCAGTCTTAGTCCGTAGGGTTCCATATTTAGTTAGCCCACCCTTTGCAGCTATAACAACTTAAACCTTGTGGACGGAATTCCCAGAAAAGTTGAAGAGTGTGTATATGGGAATGTTTGACCATTATTTCAGAAGTGCATTAGTGAGGTCAGGGAATGATGTGGACAAGAAGGCATGACCTACAGTCTTCACTCTAATTTATCCCTAAGGTGTTCTTTGTCCTAAATTGTTACGGGTCACTGACTCAAAGGCCAGTCAAGTTCACCCCAGACTCGCTCATCCATGTCTTTATGCACTTTGCTTTGTGCACTGGTCCAAATCATTTGGTGAAGGGGGGATTATAGTGTGGGGTTGTTTTTCAGGTGTTGGGCTTGGCCTCTTGGTTCCAGTGAAGGGAACTCTTCTTAAGGCGTCAGCATAACAAGACATTTTGGACAATTTCATGCTCCCAACTTTTTGGGAACAATTTGGGTATGGCCCCTTCCTTTTGCAACATGACTGCGCACCAGTGCACAAAGTAAGGCCCATAGAGACATGACTGAGCGAGTCTGGGGTGGAGGAACTTGACTGGTCTGCACAGATTCCTCACTTCAAACATTGGGATGAATTAGAGCGGAGACTGCGACTGCGAGTCAGTTCCTGACCTCACAAATGCACTTCTAGAAGAATGGTCAAACATTCCCATAGACACACTTTAAAACCTTTGTGGACAGCCTTCCCAGAAGAGTTAAAGCTATTAAAGCTGTTATAGCTGTAAAGGGTGGGCCAACTCAACATTGAACCCTATAGACTAAGGCTGGGATACCATTAAAGTTCATGTACATGTAAAGGCAGGCGTCACAATACTTTTGGCATTATAGTGTATGTGCCTAGGTAAAATTTCATGAATGGGGTTTTGAGATCCCCCGCTGAGCTGTTGTGTTCTGACAGGGGATGGCAGAACACTCCAGTCAGCGCTCTCCGCCATTGGCAGAGAGCGCTGATCGGGAGTCAGTCAGCTGCTGGTTTTCCCATATGCTCGTCCAATAGACTCACAGGCCGAATGTCGGAATTTTTTTTTAGCCGGCAAATGTCTCCTGACATTTGGCCTGTGTGTATCCGGCTTAAGCCACTGCTTTATAATAAGCAGCTACGTTGTCACCCTGCTGTGTGCGCTCCTCCAGTGGGCCATTGTGCTTCCTATCAGGTCTTATAACTGAGCTGTCCAACTGCCGAAGCACATATTTCAGGCTGACATGGTTGCTTCTAATTGTGATGCAGTAGCTTAGGCTGCGTACACACGGTTGGACAAAACCGATGAGAATGGACCGAGGTTCAGTTTCATCAGTCCAAACCGACCGTGTGTATAGCCCATCGGTCCGTTGTCCTTCGGTCCAAAATTTTAAAACATGCTTTAAAATCGAACCGATGGCCCGCTGCCCGATCGGTCCAAACCGATGGTTAGTACAGAAAGCATCGGTTCAAAACCCGCTCATGCTCAGAATCAAGTCGACGCATGCTTGGAAGCATTGAACTTCGTTTTATTCAGCACGTCGTGTGTTTGACGTCACCGCGTTCTGACCCGATCGGTTTTTGGAACGATGGTGTGTACGCACATCAGACCATCAGGCCACTTCAGCGGTGAACCGATGGAAACGGCCCGTCGGACCATTCTCATCGGTTTGGAACGACCGTGTGTACTCGGCCTCAGTAGTGTTCGAAAATCATGAGGAAAAAATGCAAATAAGCAGTAGCAAAATGTATAAGTAAACTATTTACTTGCCAAAATATTTGTATTGCTGCTTAGCCAGTCTTGTGATTGACATGTTTGCCAATCTCTATAGCTAGTCAGCCTGGTTTAAATTTGCTCCCAAATTTTGGGTTGTCCCCAGAACAGGAATCGTGGAGATATCTTGATTACTTAATTAATTTCAGATCTGGGTACACAGGCTTGATACAGTGTTATAATGCAAATCATTACTATGGCTGGCTTAGATTTTCACTCTAACGTTTACTAGTAATGGAGAGGGTTTAAAGTGTAAATTCAGTCAAATTCTAACTAAGCGAAAATCTACGCTCACCCCCATTCTAACACTATTCTATCTACCCTGTAATAGAAAAGATGTCTATACTTGCCTATTCTAAAGCCGCTCTGATTCGGTCACATTATTGGGTCCGATCACCAGCTTCAATGTAGAGGAGAGGCAGCGACAAGGGCTGCAAAGTCTGGGCGATGAGGCCACCCATAGGCTGACTATGGGACAGTGAAGGTGTCCCATAGTAACGTTGTTGGCTGTCCCTCCTCTACATTGAAGCTGGTCATGTGACTGGACCGGAAAGGCTTCAAAATAAGTAATTATAGACATGTTTTCTTTTACAGGGTGGAAAGAATGGTCTAGGAATGGGGCTGGGTGTAGATTTTGGCTCAGTAAGAATTTAACTGGAATTGCACTTAAATCTCACCTTTTTTTACTTTTCCCATGTCCTCGTAGGGTTCCTCATGGCTCCATGTTGGCACAGACCAACCCTTTGTTTCTGTGTCTGTGGGAGGAGGCTATCAGGTATGGGCTATAGCACGTGATGGATCTGCCTTCTATCGGGGTTCAGTGTCCTCCAGTCAACCAGCAGGTAAAAGCTATCAACACTTCCATATTCAATATAATCCGATCGGCATGTGAAATATATTTGCTTGCTGTAAATCAGGGGTCTCAAACTGGCGGCCCTCCAGATGTTGCAAAACTACAAGTCCCATGAGGCATTGCAAGGCTGACAGTTACAAGCATGACTCCCACAGGCAAAGGCATGATGGGACTTGTAGTTTTGCAACAGCTGGAGGGCCGCCAGTTTGAGACCCCTGCTGTAAATACATTTTTAATAAGTCTTAATGTTGTAAAAACCTTGCTTTCATTTGTCATTTGTAATTGTATGTGTATTTTAGTCAATACATATTTCTGGCTTTGCCTCCTGCTTTTCTGTACAACACAATGCTTTTGCTTTACTGCTCACTCTCACAATGCAAGTCTATGAGTCGGTTGCATCATTGAACACAATTCCAAAACCAATATGCAGTTGCTATCTCAGCAGTTGTTAAAGAAGATTACATGACCACCCATCAATCCCTCAGCTACTGCTCTATTGCCCCTCCAGCACTCACTGGATTGCCAGGTAGGAAAGGATGGTTGCCAACCAGGTATCTGGGTGGATTCTGACAATATGTTCAAGATTTTTCCAGAGCTTGAAACGGCTCTGTGACGTCAGCAAACAACTGACTTTAGCCCACCGTCTGCTCATTCTGGGTCACAGAAGAGCACAAGTAAGTGCACTCCTGTGACCCACAAGAAAAGTTTTGCCAAAAAACTACACTTTTTTTTAAAATTCTGTATAAGCTTACACCTGGATTTGACAAAATGCATAATGTCTGGCAGTATAAAAGAGTACATAGTCACAGTTAAAATAGATAAACCTACGTTGATGTATGTAACACTATAGTACGAGAACCGTAAGTTGTCAATTCCACATCCCTCAGAAAGGATATTTCATCATTCATGTGTAAAACATATGCAAAGAGTTTGATTATAGCCTCAGATTGATTTAATGGGAAAAATTAAAATGTACCATCATCCGAAATTAATTAGGAAATAAAGGGACACCAGGAATAGAGGGGTAGTGGCTGCTAGTACCACAGACTCACACAAACTATTACCTACAGTAGGTGTTTGTGATATTGTGCTTTCAGCACGACAGCGTCGCGCTGATACTCGGCGACAGGGTGCCGAGATTTCGCCGACATCTCACACTCACTGGAATAGTGACAGCACATCCCAGCAAGCGCGTCATAGAAGCGACGGGAGATCCGACTTGGATTCCCGCCAATTCTACACGTGTGCGGCGTTTGTTATGAATCCTGAGGGGGAAGTCCCCGCCGGATTTTAAATAAAAATCCGGCATGGGTCCCCCCCTCAGGAGCATACCGGGCCCTTAGGTCTGTTATGGGTTGTAAGGAGAGCCCCCTCTACGCCGAAAAAAACGGCGTAGGGGTCCCCCTACAATCCATACCAGACCCGTATCCAAAGCACGCTACCCGGCCAGCCAGGAAGGGAGTGGGGACGAGCGAGCGCCCCCCCCTCCTGAGCCGTACCAGGCTGCATGCCCTCAACATGGGGGGGTTGGGTGCTCTGGGGCAGGGGGGCGCACTGCGGCCCCCCCACCTCAGAGCACCCTGTCCCCATGTTGATGAGGACAGGGCCCCTTCCCGACAACCCTGGCCGTTGGTTGTCGGGGTATGCGGGCGGGAGGCTTATCGGAATCTGGAAACCCCCTTTAATAAGGGGGCCCCCAGATACCGGCCCCCCACCCTAAGTGAATGAGTATGGGGTACATCGTACCCCTACCCATTCACCTGCAAGAAAAGTGGTAAAAACACAAATTAACCACACAGTGTATTAAAATATTTTATTTTTCTGCTCCGGAGGCCGCCCCGTCTTCTTTATTAGCTCTTTTACCAGGGGGGGCTTCTTCTTTGACGTCTTCGGGTGGGTGGGGGCCGCCGTCTGGTTCTCTTCCACCGCCGGGGGGGGTGGCTTTTAAAAAAGCCCCCACCCCCCCGGCGGGTTTCCTCCGGCGTCTTCGGCGGGGCTCTTCTTCTTCCGCTATCCCGACGGGTCTTCTCAACTCTCCGGGGTTCTCCTTCTGTCTTCGCCGCTCTCCGTTGTTGACTCGGCGCACCCCGGTTCTTCGTCTCGCTGTCCGGTGTCTTCTTCCGTGCTGTACGTCTTCTCCTTCCGTGCTGTGATGAGTTCTTCTTCCGTGCTGTGACGTCATGTTCTTCACTTCTCTCCTTCTCCCGATGTTGACACGCCGGTCCTCCTCGCTGAAATGACGGATGCGCGCCTTGCATCGGACCTATATAGGCCTCACAGTCCCATCATGCTCTGTACCTACCCATGTGATACCTACCACGTGGTAGGTATCACATGGGTAGGTACAGAGCATGATGGGACTGTGAGGCCTATATAGGTCCGATGCAAGGCGCGCATCCGTCATTTCAGCGAGGAGGACCGGCGTGTCAACATCGGGAGAAGGAGAGAAGTGAAGAACATGACGTCACAGCACGGAAGAAGAACTCATCACAGCACGGAAGGAGAAGACGTACAGCACGGAAGAAGACACCGGACAGCGAGACGAAGAACCGGGGTGCGCCGAGTCAACAACGGAGAGTGGCGAAGACAGAAGGAGAACCCCGGAGAGTTGAGAAGACCCGTCGGGATAGCGGAAGAAGAAGAGCCCCGCCGAAGACGCCGGAGGAAACCCGCCGGGGGGGTGGGGGCTTTTTTAAAAGCCACCCCCCCCGGCGGTGGAAGAGAACCAGACGGCGGCCCCCACCCACCCGAAGACGTCAAAGAAGAAGCCCCCCCTGGTAAAAGAGCTAATAAAGAAGACAGGGGGCGGCCTCCGGAGCAGAAAAATAAAATATTTTAATACACTGTGTGGTTTATTTGTGTTTTTACCACTTTTCTTGCAGGTGAATGGGTAGGGGTACGATGTACCCCATACTCATTCACTTAGGGTGGGGGGCTGGTATCTGGGGGCCCCCTTATTAAAGGGGGCTCCCAGATTCCGATAAGCCTCCCGCCCGCATACCCCGACAACCAACGGCCAGGGTTGTCGGGAAGGGGCCCTGTCCTCATCAACATGGGGACAGGGTGCTCTGAGGTGGGGGGGGCCGCAGTGCGCCCCCCTGCCCCAGAGCACCCAACCCCCCCATGTTGAGGGCATGCAGCCTGGTACGGCTCAGGAGGGGGGGGGGCGCTCGCTCGTCCCCACTCCCTTCCTGGCTGGCCGGGTAGCGTGCTTTGGATACGGGTCTGGTATGGATTGTAGGGGGACCCCCTACGCCGTTTTTTCCGGCGTAGGGGGGCTCTCCTTACAACCCATAACAGACCTAAGGGCCCGGTATGCTCCTGAGGGGGGACCCATGCCGGATTTTTATTTAAAATCCGGCGGGGACTTCCCCTTCAGGATTTATAACAAACGCCGCACACGTGTAGAATTGGCGGGAATCCAAGTCGGATCTCCCGTCGCTTCTATGACGGCTCTGTCTCCATCGCGGCAAGCCAGCTCGGCGCTGGCTCCCGCGATGGGGCTCGTAGGTGCTCAATCTCGCTGAGAAAGAGAGCGAGATTGACACAAAATCGGGTTCACCTACTGTAGTAAGGATGTGTATCAATGGACTTTCTCGGTACTGATCACATAAGTCGGTATAGTAAAATTTACATTTATTATACATAAAAACATACAATGTTCCATATATAAAACAAGGCTAGGACTAACAACCCCACATAGAGATACAAATATGTTATTTCAAACGGAAGAAGCCGTGAGGTATCAGCAGTTGTGTGGGGGAGTCCTAGAAGAACCTCTACCGGTATCGCGGCGAACCGCTTCTTCAGGAGGTATAGTCCGGAGTCAGGGACCGCAGTGCAAGTTTCGCTGACCAAGGTCCACCGTAGCGAACAAGGGGGAACAAAATTAGGTAAAAGTCTATGCTGGTAAACGCAATAGAATAATGGCAGCTAGGGAGCAGGCATCAAGGCAGGTAATTGATGTTAAAGAGCAAACAGCTGAAGATAATCAGCTGAAGACTGAAGCAGAGAATTCCCCAGCACTTAAACAGTGGAGGTATAGGGGAACCAACAGTCAGGTTACCACACTGCCATGCAGCGTCCCAGCATTCAGCCCTAGGAGAGTCACAGAGGAGCTCAGTACCGAGAAAGTCCATTGATACACATCTTTACTAGGTAATAGTTTGTGTGAGTCTGTGGTACTAGCAGCCACTACCCCTCTATTCCTGGTGTCCCTTTATTTCCTAATGTGTAAAACATACTTCTCCTTTAGGTAGGAAGGCAAAGAAATTATAAATTTTGTTTTTTTCCTCTTGTGGCTAAAGAAACCTGCACCAAAAATTTAGATCAACCACGCAATGATAACTGAAAATGATTCTCAATGAAAATGCACTAGACAACTTTAGACAAGATACCTAAAATAGGAATACAACATATGAGTATGAAATCGGGGAACACATCTGCTAGTAAACTAAAATACAGACTCACTGAAAAGAGAGAAAGTCCTATATAGAAAGAAGCTGTAATTAAATTGCTGCAATAAATAATTTTTTTATTAGACCTAACACACAGCCTGAAATGTCACTCTGGAGCCTTGCTTTATGCTGTGGATTGCCTGGGGCAATTCTGGCAGCCATGTGATGGGGTAGGCGGTGCACATTGTGTGGCAGTAAGTAAATAGCACACTCATATCAGAGGTGACCTTCTAGCAGTCTTAATAGAAAGACAAATATGTGTCTGTGACAGTGGCAAACAGACTAGAATATTCTACAAACACACTAAAACTGATAATCACGCTTTAAAAATAAGCCAAGAATAATGTTTTTTCCAGCAGGGCCTGTGCATTTATCATTTTTCTTCTATACAGGAACAGCAATGTTTGTCAGGTTACAAAATATCAATAATACAGTTTTTTGTGTTTTTTTTTAGTTTATTTATTTAAAAGATACGTGTAGCACATGTCTAAAGTATTTCTAGGCCTCATGCGCACTGGCCATTTTAAATGCCGATTTTAGAGGAGTTTTGCAGGTTCAAAACACCCCTCTGTTAGCATGCACACATATAGCTAGATTCACAAAGAGTTAAGCCGGCGTATCAGTAGATACGCCGTCGTAACTCTGAATCTAAGCCGTCGTACATTTAAGTGTATTCTCAAATTGAGATACACTTAAATGTAGCTAAGATACGACTGCCTGCGCCGTCGTATCTTAGCTGTCTAGTTCCGCCGGCCGCTAGGGGCGTGAACGCTGATTTACGCCTAGAATGCGTAAATCAGCGAGATACGCCTATTCACGAACGTACGCTTGCCCTTCGCAGTAAAGATACGCCGTTTACGTAAGGCGTTTTCAGACATAAAGTTAGTCGAACAAAAAGCTGGCCTAGCCAATGTTAAGTATGGACGTCGTTCCCGCGTCGTTTGCGTAAGTCGTCCGTGAATGGGGCTGGACGTAATTTTTGTTCACGTCGAAACCAATAAGTCCTTGCGGCGTACTTTGGAGCAATGCACACTGGGATATGTCCACGGACGGCGCATGCGTCGTTCGTTAAAAACGTCAATCACGTCGGGTCATGGTTTATTTACATAAAACACGCCTACCTCTTCACAATTTGAATTAGGCACGCTTACGCTAGCCCATTTACGCTACGCCACCGTAACTTAGGAGGCAAGTGCTTTGTGAATACAGCACTCGCCTCTCTGACTTACAGCGGCGTAGCGTAAATACGGTACGCTACGCCGGCTCAAAAATACGCCGCCCTACGTGAATCCAGCTAATAGACATTTACACGTGTTTAGAGGCAGAAAAAAATTGCCTGATGTGCCTAATTGCACTTAAAGTGATATTCAAGTAAAAAAAATATATATTTTAAAATAACGACCGTGCCACACTTGCCTGCTCTGTGCATCGGTTTTTCACGGAATCCTCCTATTCTTGGGTCCCCCCTAGTCCTACTGGCACCTCGTTTCTGCCAAGTGCCCCAGAGCAAGCAGCTTTCAATGGGGGCACCCGAGCAGGCTTGCTCCTGAGCTGCAGTTCTATGTGTCCATTTACACACAGAGCCATGGCTTGGCCACGCCCCCTTTCTCCTCATTGGCTCACTGGCTATGATTGACAGCTCAAGATCAGGCTCAGATAAGAATTGAAGGGGGATGCTGCACACTGAAAGCTTTATACCTTCATGCATAGAATACACGAAGGTAAAAAAAACTTCAGCCTTTACAAACACAAGCGCTTGGGCATTCATTCATTTTGATGGTCAGAAGAAATGAATATTCTGCCCAATAAAATGAATAAACATGCAAGCATTTGACGTGCTTAAACATGTTTGCAAAAACATGGTTTTAGCCTTGTTTTTGATCCTGCAAGGAGAAAGGTGTTTAGAATGCCTGGGCAAATTCCCAGTGCGCATGAGGTTTTATACTAAAACGTGGAGTAGTAGAGCTGAAACAATGGAAATTGTAATTTTTAATACCCTGCTGCCAATGCACAGTGATTTGCAATGGAAATCTCTGCCTGCAACAGAAAGCTGCATGGAGTGGGCAGCTCTGTATTGCTTTTATGCATTTATGCTGTATATAATTATTCAAGATGATGGTACCCATTTCACCAATAATCTGGACTTTGGAAATGGCTTTCTTTGAAAAACGGCCTGTAAGCAATAGCAGATTATTGCACGGTAAGAAATAGCCTCTGTCAGGTTAGGGTGGTAGGGTTTATCTATCTATATACAGTGAGGAAAATAAGTATTTGAACACCCTGCTATTTTGCAAGTTCTCCCACTTGGAAATCATGGAGGGGTCTGAAATTGTTATTGTAGGTGCATGTCCACTGTGAGAGACATAATCAAAAAAAAAAATCCAGAAATCACAATGTATGATTTTTTTAACTATTTATTTGTATGATACAGCTGCAAATAAGTATTTGAACACCTGAGAAAATCAATGTTAATATTTGGTACAGTAGCCTTTGTTTGCAATTACAGAGGTCAAACGTTTCTTGTAGTTTTTCACCAGGTTTGCACACACTGGAGGAGGGATTTTAGCCCACTCCTCCACACAGATCTTCTCTAGATCAGTCAGGTTTCTGGGCTGTCGCTGAGAAACACGGAGTTTGAGCTCCCTCCAAAGATTCTCTATTGGGTTTAGGTCTGGAGACTGGCTAGGCCACGCCAGAACCTTGATATGCTTCTTACAGAGCCACTCCTTGGTTATCCTGGCTGTGTGCTTCGGGTCATTGTCATGTTGGAAGACCCAGCCTCGACCCATCTTCAAAGCTCTAACTGAGGGAAGGAGGTTGTTGCCCAAAATCTCGCAATACATGGCCCCGGTCATCCTCTCCTTAATACAGTGCAGTCGCCCTGTCCCATGTGCAGAAAAACACCCCCAAAGCATGATGCTACCACCCCCATGCTTCACAGTAGGGATGGTGTTCTTGGGATGGTACTCATCATTCTTCTTCCTCCAAACACGGTTAGTGGAATTATGACCAAAAAGTTCTATTTTGGTCTCATCTGACCACATGACTTTCTCCCATGACTCCTCTGGATCATCCAAATGGTCATTGGCAAACTTAAGACGGGCCTTGACATGTGCTGGTTTAAGCAGGGGAACCTTCTGTGCCATGCATGATTTCAAACCATGACGTCTTAGTGTATTACCAACAGTAACCTTGGAAACGGTGGTCCCAGCTCTTTTCAGGTCATTGACCAGCCCCTCCCGTGTAGTCCTGGGCTGATTTCTCACCTTTCTTAGGATCATTGAGACCCCACGAGGTGAGATTTTGCATGGAGCCCCAGTCCGAGGGAGATTGACAGTCATGTTTAGCTTCTTCCATTTTCTAATGATTGCTCCAACAGTGGACCTTTTTTCACCAAGCTGCTTGGCAATTTCCCTGTAGCCCTTTCCAGCCTTGTGGAGGTGTACAATTTTGTCTCTAGTGTCTTTGGACAGCTCTTTGGTCTTGGCCATGTTAGTAGTTGGATTCTTACTGATTGTATGGGGTGGACAGGTGTCTTTATGCAGCTAATGACCTCAAACAGGTGCATCTAATTTAGGATAATAAATGGAGTGGAGGTGGACATTTTAAAGGCAGACTAACAGGTCTTTGAGGGTCAGAATTCTAGCTGATAGACAGGGGTTCAAATACTTATTTGCAGCTGTATCATACAAATAAATAGTTAAAAAATCATAAATTGTGATTTCTGGAATTTTTTTTTTTGATTATGTCTCTCACAGTGGACATGCACCTACGATGACAATTTCAGACCCCTCCATGATTTCCAAGTGGGAGAACTTGCAAAATAGCAGGGTGTTCAAATACTTATTTTCCTCACTGTATATATAAAACTCAACGTGTCTGTGTATGTATGTATGTTCCAGCATCACGTCCAAACGGCTAAAGATATTAACATGAAACTTGGCACACATGTTACTTATATGTCAGCAACAAACATAGGATAGGTGGTTTAACCCTTACCCACCCCCATTTGCCATGGTCGGCGTTTTCCTTTAAAGTCCCATTCAACTCTATGGGAAATACATGTTACTTCGTAACTTCCAAACGGCTGTACATATTTCGATAACACTTGGTCACATGTTACTTATATGTCCACTTAAACTATAGGATAGTTAATTTATCCCTTAACTACCCCCATTTGTGAGGGTCGGGGTTTTTGTTTAAAGTCCCATGCAAATCAATGGGAAATGTATGTTCCCACATAACTTCTGTACGCCTGGAGATATTTCAATAATACCTGGTACACATATTACTCATATGCCAAATAAAAATATATGACCGTTAAATTAACCCTTACCTACACCCTTATATAAAAGATGGGTATATTTATATTACTATGATTTTCCTCCCCAAAAGGTTAACATAGGAAGACCGGGCAACGCCGGGTATTCAGCTAGTGTAGCCTATAAAGGTAGAACTTTTTAGATCCCTAAATATAGCCAATTAACAATGTTGTCCCAGTTTCAAAACCTGGTCCCCAAAACAAGACCACCAACCAAAATATATCAGTGACTTCCTTGCTTTAATAATATTAGGGCCACTGTACATCATACTGTTCCTGTACCCATCCCTCCCATAGACATTTATGAGAATAGAAAATGACCTACTTTTTTAATTATTCCAGATGGTATGACTGTTTAGAGGCCTGAGAATTCAGATAAACATTAAAACAGTGCTTTGTTTGTTTTTTTGAAATGAATCGGTATTGATGAATTCAGCTCAAAATAATAACGGCTTCCATTAAAAACGTATTGGAACCTCTACTTTTAGATCACAGTGTGCCCTTATCCGAATTTCCAGTCTGAGGGTGCACTGTCATTCCTTCCTTCCCAGCCCACTAATCTACCTCTTCAGGACTAAATGTCCCATAATTAATAATGCCATTGCACATGTGTAGTGCATGCAAGCTGCCTTACACAGTTTTCTCAGGCTGCCTGTGCCTGTCAGTGCAGGTAGCGCCACTACGTCTCCCTGTACTTTCTCCTGGAAGCACATACCATTGAGTGGCTCTATAAGACTAAGCTTTGCAAAGTGTGCAGTCTAGTTGCCTTTAGTAAATCGACACCTAGAAGTGTTGGATTCTGGATGTTTTTTTTTTTTGGTAATTTTTTTTTTGCTTCACAACTGCAAAGATCAACAATGTGAACAGCAGGAAAGGTGAGTATGCCATTTTTTTTTTGCAGGGAGACCTTTCTTTTTAAATATTGATTTTGATCCAGCCACTATGAAGTCTCAAAATAAATTAGGCCCAGCACGTAAAAGAGATTGATTTATATTTACATTTCATTTACACATGTGCAAGCATATTGAATGTCTGTTTCCACTACAGGGTGCTCTGGTTCCTCCTGCCAACCTTTGTGTCACTACAACAATAAACATGTGGGAGGAACCACAGCTGGCTCATGAACTTGAGTACCGTATTCCCGGCGTATAAGACGACTGGGCGTATAAGACTACCCCCTAATTTTCCAGCTAAAATTTTGGTTTTGGGATATACTCGCCATATAAGACTACCCCCTTCCTACTAGTCTGACAGGAACAACCGCTGACAGAAACAGGCTTTTTCAGCTTTTCTCAAATCTCACTGTGCCATTACACATGCTGCCCCGCTGTGCCATTACACATGCTGCCCCGCTGTGCCATTACACATGCTGCCCCGCTGTGCCATTACACATGCTGCCCCGCTGTGCCATTACACATGCTGCCCCGCTGTGCCATTACACATGCTGCCCCGCTGTGCCATTACACATGCTGCCCCGCTGTGCCATTACACATGCTGCCCCGCTGTGCCATTAACACATGCTGCCCCGCTGTGCCATTACACATGCTGCCCCGCTGTGCCATTACACATGCTGCCCCGCTGTGCCATTAACACATGCTGCCCCGCTGTGCCATTAACACATGCTGCCCCGCTGTGCCATTAACACATGCTGCCCCGCTGTGCCATTAACACATGCTGCCCCGCTGTGCCATTACACATGCTGCCCCGCTGTGCCATTACACATGCTGCCCCGCTGTGCCATTACACATGCTGCCCCGCTGTGCCATTACACATGCTGCCCCACTGTGCCATTGCCAAACTCACTGTCACAATCTCCCTACCTTCTCCTGTTGGTACCGTTTGTCAGGCTGCGGGCGTCCATTATTCAAAAGCCGCGCCTCCTCCTCCATGCTGTTCCATGATAGGCAGAACACTAATTTTCCCAGTAGAGCCTCTGTTCAGTGTTCCGCCTATCACGGATGTCCTCTCGTCCAAGACCGAGGATGAGAAGGCATCCGTGATAGGCGGAACACTGAAACAGGCTCTGCTGGGAAAATGAGTGTTCCGCCTATCACGGAACAGCATGGAGGAGCGCGGCTTTTGAATAATGGATGCCCGCAGCCTGAACACACAGGTACCCGGCGTATAAGACGACCCCCAAGTTTTAAGGCATTTTTTTACATGCCAAAAGTCGTCTTATACGCCGGAAAATACGGTAATGGTAATGCCCTTGTAAGTAACAGACTGTAATGTAAAACTGGGTTTGACGGCTTTGTATATCTCATGTTTTTTTTGTGTCCAGGGGACTGCTGGTATCACATTCCTTCTCCACAGAAGCAGAAGCTACAGCAGGTCTCCGTAGGCCAAGCCTCTGTATTGGTGGTGGATGAAAATGGTAAGTGCTGTGCCTTGTCCTCCATAGGTATGTCCCGTCTATCACATCTGTTCAAATTCTGCAGTGTATCAGAAAGTGTTGTTTTGCTTCTGACTATAGGTAATCCTTACGCAACTAGGGACCAACTGATAGAGACAGTGAAAATTAGCAATTTAAAATAGAATCTTCTCAACCTGTTTAGAAGACTTCACATTAGGAACTAATTTATAGAAGCTGAAATGAACAGCTGGAGGTTAGGTGGTAGGCCTTGATCATTTATAACACAGTGTTTTGTCCTTTTATATGGATATCCCTTACCCCGGGTTGTTTTGTTCTTTCAGTAATCCGTCAATGCTTATAGCAAGATTTTATCTGAAACGGCTCTCTCTCTCACATTGCCAGAAGTCCAATGAACACCCATTTTTTCCTGTGAATTATGCCGATGCTGAACTGAAATTTCAGCCTGTATTATCATCCCTGCCCTTTCACTTCTGTTAATGACAACATGCCTCCCCCCGTGTTAGAGAGAGAGGGGAAATAGTCTGTAGTCTGAAGCAGGAGTAAGCAGTCTAGGGTGACAGCACTGCTATTTCATAAGTACAGTACAGTGAGTGTTGTCACCCTCTGGGACACAAAGGGGTTGATCTACTAAAATTGGAGAGTGCAAAATCTTGTTGAGCTCTGCATAGAAACCAATCGGCTTCCAGAATTTTTTATTTTTTTTGTCCAAACTTAATTGAACAAGCTGATGTTAGAAGCTGATTGGCTACCATGCACAGCTGACAAAAAAACAATAGAGTCCTTAAAGCACTAAAACTGGCAGTCATTAAAGTGGATGTTTTTTTTTTTTTTATGTCACAATGTAGAGAATAAAATGTCCTATCATCTGTGCCCAGTATTGCCACACAGAGTTATCCTCTTTTTTTATTGTTCATTGAAATAAAACGGACTTACAGAGAAAAACATAAGTTTGTTCCGCCCCCATGCTTCGAGTGACAGGTTATTTACATATCTCGTGCACTAGCCTGGAGACATGCACATCCTGTGTAAAAAGTTCACAATTCACATTCCCCTCCTCTCCCCTCCCCTCCAGCTCTCTCAGGATTGGCTGCATTTACTGTGTTTTGACTAGATGTTTGTCATCATATGGGGTGTGATCCACAGTTCAGTGTGACGAGGAAATGTATGCTGCAGTGAACAGACATCAGAATATACATAGACAAGTGATTAGAGGAGATGTATTTAGTCAGAGCTGGGCAGAGTAGAAGCTTGAGTGATCTTATTATTATTATAGTGCAGCGCTCGATGGGACCAGTATAATAAGAACTTTGGCAAGAACTTGTGCTCAATCAAGTTCATTTTATTGGGTGCACGTTAAATGTTAAAAACGACTGACAGATGAGAATAAATAATCAAGAAAAACATAATAAAAGAAAACTCATTGTCATTGTTGAAGCACTCTGAAAAATTGTATTTACGATGCCACCATTGCTTCAGATGACAAAGGGTTAACATCGACAAGTGTGCTCCAAAACCCTGATCCTGAAATGGATAACACGATGGCTCGGTATACAGGGAAAATATCTGGGTAGAAAAGCACGGGTCTTGATGATGGGACCGGTGGCTTTATCACGGGTGTCCGACCTGCTGTACTGCGGGAGGTGTATTGCAGTTCGCGCCACTAGATGTCGCACTCAAGCGAGCTGATCAGGCTGGCTGAGACTATGCCTCCTGGATGGCGCTCTGGGTGACGCGGGCTTCAAAGCCGGAAGCAGAGGTCAGAAGCGAGAAGGACTCGGTTGTTAGGCCGATCATAAGCTCAGTTTTGCCGTGACGACTGTGGCTTACATGTTTTTCACGTGCATGCACCTTGTCAAAGTCCTGAGGCTAATCCTAGCTCTTGAGTGTGGGTTCACACTAGTGCCAAATGCGGCTCGCAGCGAAATTGGAAATGCCATTTTTCAGAGTGCTTCAACAATGACAATGAGTTTTTCTTGATTATTTATTCTCATCTGTCAGTCGTTTTTAACATTTTAGCGTGCACCCAATAAATGAACTTGATTGAGCACATATTTGCCAAAGTTCTTATTATACTGGTCCCATCGAGCACTGCTATTGTTTATACCATGCACAGCTGCACCAGATTTTGCACTTTCCAGTTTTACAGAACAAAACTGAGTCGAGGTGGATGATGCTCAGCCATTCACAGGAAGCTTTGTATTTTCTGATTGAACACAAGGCTTACTCTAATTGGCTAAGGCAAGGAGGCATGCAGATGGCATCATGATCTCCAATCAGAGAAGGCTGTGTATTTATTCAGAAAATAAAAAGCTTTATGCGAATCGCCAAGCATTGCTCATGCCGACACGATTTTGTTCCAGGAGCGGGACGGGAAGTCCCCATCCCACTGCCAGATCAAAACACGATATACTGTATGTAGCTGAGGCTACATACAGTTTATATACAGTGAATATAAAAAGTCTACACAGCCCTGTTAAAATATCAGGTTTCTGTGATGCAAAAAAAATGAGACAAAGATAAATAATTTCAGAACTTTTTCCACCTTTTAATGTGACCTATAAAGTGTACAACTCGATTGAAAAACAAGCTAAAATAATGTGGTTGCATTAGTGTACGCACCCTCTTTTATAAATGGGGATGTAGCTGTATTCAGAATTAAGAAATCACATTTAAATTTACATTAAATGGGAGTCAGTAAACACCTGCCATCATGTAAAGTGCCTTTGATTAACCCCAAATAAAATTCAGCTGTTCTAGTAGGTCTGTCCTGACATTTTCTTAGTCACATCCTACAGAAAAAGCCATGGTCCACAGAGAGCTTCCAAAGCATCAGAGGGATCTCGTTGTTGAAAGGTATCAGTCAGGAGAAGGGTACAAAAGAATTTCCAAAGCATTAGATAAATCATGGAACACAGCAAAGACGGTCATCATGAAGTGGAAAAAATATGGCACAACAGTGAGCTTACCAAAAACTGGACGTCCCTCTTAAATGTATGAAAAGACGAGAAGAAAAATGGTCAGGGAGGCTGCCAAGAGGCCTACAGCAACAATAAAGGAGCTTCAGGAGTATCTGGCAAGTACTGGCTGTGTGGTACATGTGACAACAAACTCCTGTATTCTTCTTATGTCTGGGCTATGGGGTAGAGTGGCAAGACATAAGCCTTTTCTTTTGAAGAAAAACATCCATGACTGGCTAAATATTGCAAAAACACATCCGAAGTCTCACAAAAGCATGCAGGAAAATGTGTACTGGTCTGATGAAACCAAGGTTTAACTTTTTGGCCATTTTTGATTATTAATTAAAATATATATTTGGTGCAAAAATAACACTTCACATCACCAAAAAAACATCATACCCACAGTGAAGCATGGTGGTGGCAGCATCATGCTTTGGGACTGTTTTTCTTCAGCTGGAACAGGAGCTTTAGTCAAGGTAGAAGGAATTATGTACAGTTCCAAATACCAGTCAATATTGGCACAAAATCTTCAGGCTTCTGCTAGAAAGCAGAACTTCATCTTTCAGCATGACAACGACCCAAAACATACATCCAAGTCAACAAAGGAATGGCCACCAGAAGAGGATTAAAGTTTTGGAATGGCACAGCCAGAGCCCAGACCCGAATCCCATTGAAAATCTGTGGGGTGATCTGAAGAGCGTTGTGCACAGGAGATACCCTCGCAATCTGACAGATTTGGAGTGTTTTTTCAAAGAAGAGTAGGCAAATATTGCCAAATCAAGATGTGCCATGCTAGTTGTGTAGTTTTCTGCAACACTTTCTTGATCTTTGCATTTTTTGTCCATCAGAAACTGTGGCACAGCGAATGTTTATATTGCCCCAGGCCATGCTTAACTCAATGTTCATGTATTTATTCAATGGCTGGGCCTGTGTTGGAGGCATCCACTGATACAACACTGTTCCATTTCTATAGCAACAGAACAAACTCTTTGGTTTTTGTACATGTGTACATAGTCTGGAACATGGCTATCACTGAAACTAGGTGCACTTTCTTTTTGTAGCTTGTCTGAGTCACCATTACTAATATGTTTTCTTTTTCTTCCAGGAAATTTATGGTTTCGCCAGGGTACCACTCCAAGTTACCCCCAGGGATCCACCTGGGAGCATGTGTCAACCAATATTCGCAAAGTATCTGTTGGCCCCCTGGATCAGGCAAGTGATGTATAAATATTCTGTTGCATGTCATAAGCGGATAACTCTTTCACATAGTGCCAGTTATCTGTTGAATGATGAGAAATTAGCACAGTGTTATACCTCTGACCTTGCTGGGTATGGGAAGGGATTGTCTGGCCACTGTCTTTAAAAAGCCACTAGAACAAAAGTAAATGTAAAATGAAGGCCACAAAAAGCTTTAGGGAGCTGTACGAACTGTAGACATGAGCAGACTGCCCTCAGACATCAGTTCTAAGTCCCTGAATATGAGCAGGTGCATCACATTTTGCCTTGACAGAGACAGAGGTGCACTGCAGACAGCAAAAAAAAATGCTTCCAGATCAGGTTTTTCCAGCCAGGCTGCTCTGTTTTTTGAATGACAAACTTTTGCTTTTGTCCCATAGACACCCCAAAAACAGTCATCCCCCAAGGAACTGTAATCTATAATATGGCAGCATAGAGTCACTCAACCCTAGAACCCAGTTCTAAGGAGCCATGGTCTTTGCAATAGCATCTGTGGAAAAGTTATAAAAAGTTAAGTTGCTGACTGAAGTTTATGGCAGCAAGTATTGTTTTAAAACTAATAAAACTGTAAGCTTCGAGCAAGTGTCTGGCAAGTGAAAGCATAAGCTGCCAGCTTGTAACTTTCACATGCCAATGCTCCCTCAAACTCCACCTGTAGCACAATTCCCTGCACTCACTGGTAGTAAAGTGTATGTAAGGATCCCAAGGCAAGGTTGAGAATCAATAATACCATGTCCCCATGTTTTCCATTATCTAGGAACCAGACAGGGCTGCCCTGTGTCCCCTATTCTTTTTGCCCTGGCAATAGAGTCATCTCCATCAGACAGTCAGAGGGGATAGTTGGGTTTTGTCATCCAGGCAAGGAGGACAAAATTATCCTCTACATAGATGATGCTTTGATTCTTTTGGGCAATTCTCTGGCTTCCAGATCAACTTGGAGAAATCAACATTGTTGCCATTGGATAGCGTGGAGATTTCTCTGCCCGAACAGGCCTCACAAATACAAATTAAATGTATGGCTAAATATCTGGGGATCGAGGTAGCCAGAAATTTGAAGGATTATATTGACTTGAACCTTAAACCATTAATGCTTACATTTAGAGATAAATGTCGGAGTTGGTGTTAACTTCCACCTAACCTTCCACCTAACATTTAAGATGATCTGGATCCTGCATCTACTTTATATCCTTCATAATTCCCCCTTTGGATTATATCACACTGGTTTAGGAGGAAAGAATCTCTTTTTCGAGAACTTATTTGGCGGAAAAAACATTCTCATATAAAATTAACCACCCATGTTAGCTAAAGATACAGGAGGGCTGGCAACTGCAGCAATTTTTTGGCTGGATAGAAATATCGGAGTCTGACCCTATACAGGGCCTGTTGTTGCCTTTATGTAGGGAATATTCACTTGTCTCCTTATTGGAGACAGGAAATTTGCGAATGGTTAAAGGGTTCTTGATGGGTAAATTATTTGATAAAGTTTAACAAGAAATTAAAAACATCACCAATATAAAGGGTTACACGTGCCATACCCCAATATGGGAAAATGCCAATTATGAGGAATTGGGGAAAACTGGAAGGATTCGTTCTTTGGCAAAAACTAGATCCGGGTTTATGCTCGTTAAACATGATAGAAGAATCCCGGATGGTGTTTATATTACAATATTAAACAGCCTGTTTCAGGTGCGTAAGCTAATAGCTCAAAAATGGATTTCAATATACTTCCCAACAGTGGAGGAGTTTGTGTTCTCTGGTTGTTTGAATGGCCGGGCCGCAATGACGTCTATCACACACATGCACATGGGAGTCATGATTATGGCACGGCGAATGCTTTGTGTGCTCTGAATGCAGAGTGCATTGTGTCTTCACCATTTAAAGGGGTACTAAAGGTTCAATTTTTTAAATAAAAATAACAAACATGTCATACTTGCCTCCGCTGTGCAGCTAATTTTGCACAGAGTGGCCCCTGATCCTCGTCTTCTGGGGTCCCTCGGTGGCTGTCTCGGCTCCTTCCTGCATCAGCTAACCCCCCTTAAAAGCTCTTTCCCAAGGGGGTTACCTTGCAGGCGCACTCCCGAGTCCTGTATTCTTAGTCCATAGCTGCCAACTACAGGACTTGGCCCCGCCCCCTGGCCCACTCTTTATTGGAGTTGATTGACAGCAGCTCAAGTCAATGGCAGCGCTGCTATCAATCTACCCAATGAAGAGCCCAGAACAGGCGAGAAGCCAGCGCGCTCTCGATGCGGGACTTTCAAGGGCTCAGGTAAGTAAAGGGGGGGCTGGGGGACCTGTAAGCATCAGATGTTTTTTCACCTCAATGCATAGGATGCATTAAATTTCAAATCACCGGACCGGTAAAGCGGCTATAGGATGTATAAGAACGGGCGACTTCCGGAATCCAGGTCAGCAGGGCTATGTGTCCAGTGTAAGTTCACCTTATACACTTTAAGTATACAGTAGCTAAGGCCACTCTGGCAATACCTACAGAAAATAATATGTTGTACAGAAAAGCTGTGTGTATCCGGATTTAGGAAATCTAGAAACGATCACTGTGTACAAGCTACACAGGAAACTGTGCTTGGCGAAAAAAAAATATTTACTAAGTACGGTAATTGGGCAGATATGATCCAAACTCATTGATCACCCAATCAGTCCTTATAGAAACTAACCTGTACTACTGCCACGCTACAACACATGTATTTAAATCATGCCTATGCGCTGGCATTGCTGAGAGATGGCTACCATGAAAAGTCTTACAGTATCTGTCGTTCTAATATACATTTTAATACTGACTTGCTTCATCAGAATTTTCATACAGAATATTAGCTGGATAAGAAGTTTTGTTACATGCTTCTAACAGCTCTAAATGTAAAATGTGTTTAAATTAATTTGAAAAAGAAGATTTTATCAACTTTTTCTCCACATTTCATAGCTGAACAGGTCTGAATCTGTAGCCCCCACAAAAAAATGCTTTGTGAAGCAATATTAGGTCTTTATTTTGTCAGATACTTTGTTTATTTTATTATATGTATAGATCTAAAAAAAATGCTTTTTTATGGCTATAATTTTTTTCTCGGCTGTTTTTGCAAATCGTTTCTATATATTTATTTTGTGTCTTTTTTTTTTTTTTTAGATTTGGGTGATCGCAGACAAAGTGCAAGGAAGCCATAGTCTGAGCTGTGGTACTGTCTGCCATCGCTTAGGGGTTCAACCCATGGCACTTAAAGGGCATTCTTGGGATTATGGGATTGGAGTGAGTATTAGGTTGCTGCTCATTTGTACCTTTACGTGTTCTTGTTATAAGTTGTTCT
This sequence comes from Rana temporaria, assembly GCF_905171775.1. Lineage (NCBI taxonomy): Eukaryota > Metazoa > Chordata > Amphibia > Anura > Ranidae > Rana > Rana temporaria. The sequence continues at coordinate 52,893,354 of NC_053494.1, forward strand.
CGCCCCTTTCACACGATAAGCCTGCTCGGATCCACCTGTCTGTTTTTCAGGCAGATCCGAGCGGGCCACCCATTGACTCCTATGGGCAGGCGGATGTCAGCAGGGATTTGTCCATTCGATCCGCTAACAACAGACATATGGCAAAACATTCAGCCATCAGTCTGGATCGGACAAGAGCAGAGATTGACCTGTCATCCGCCGGCTCAACGGAGATCGACTGAGCAATCTCCCGCTGAGCTGTTGGACTCCGCCAAGCGGATCCGCCCTGTGTGAAAGGGGCCTTAGACTTCATGCACACTGGGCATTTTGTGCATGGGGCTCTGAGGTTTAGCTGTGGGTGTAGGGCGCAGGGGCACAATCCAGCCCTGCTGCTGACACCATGTCAAATGTAATGAAAGGCTGACAGCTGCTACGGCTGGACAGGACTGGATGGTGCACTGAGCGGTACTAATGTTTAGGGCAGTAAACACCCAGGGATAATGCCTGGTAAGCCAACGTCTTGTACTCAGTGGGTTACAGACAGTATTTAGGCTGGAACTGTCCACAGTCAGTGACAGATCGCATCCAGCGGTAAGCCCAAGAGATGAAACGATTGCTCCAGTGTTTCGGATCTTGATGCGCAGCACTTTTTAAAGGTGATCAGAATACTATAAACACTGTGGGGTTAATTTTACTAAAGGCAAATAGACTGTGTGCTTTGCAAAGTGCAGTTGCACGCTGCAAGTGCAGTTGCTCCAGAGCTTAGAAAATTAGGTAAAGCGTCACTTTGCAAAGAATACCCAATCACGTGCAAGGATAATTAAAAAAAAAAATGCATTTTTGCTTGCACATGATTGGATGATGGGGGTCAGCTTCTGCTCGTTTTCTAAGCGCAGGAACAATTGCTCTTGCACATAGTTTATTTGCCTTTAGGAAGTCAAGCCCTATGCTTCTGCAGTTTCTGTTAGATCTTAAGTGGTAGCAAACCTTTGAAAGGTCGCTGTTGTGCCAATCAGATCTTTCCTTGATGTAAGGCTAATGCCGCGTACACACGATCAGAAATTCCGACAACAGAACCGTGGATTTTTTTCCGACGGAATTTTGGCACAAACTTGTCTTGCATACACACGGTCACACAAATGTTGTTCGAATTTCGAACGTCAAGAACACGGTGATGTACAACACTACGACGAGCCGCGAAAAATTAAGTTCAATGATTCCGAGCATGCTTAGGATTTTTGTGCGTCGGAATTGCATACAGACGATCGGCATTTCCGACAAGAACTTTTGCTGTCGGAAAAATTGAGCTCTCAAATTTTTCTTGTCGGAAATTCCAACAGCAAGTGTCCGATGAAGCCTACACACGGTCGGAATTTCCGAAAAAAAAGCCCACATCGAACATTTGTTTTCGGAATTTCCGATCGTGTGTACGCGGCATAACAGTTTACACTAAGCAAATTGTTTTCCCCTAGTCTGTCACAGTGTAGTGCTAAAAGAGGCATAAAGCTGCCCTAAAGTAAAATGCATACATTCATCTTGAGCTTCAACATTCTGTAATGTTACATAAACATCACATTTATATGATATAAGTTTAATAGCAGACTTGGTTGTGTATATTTTGGGGTAAATATATCGGGGAGCGCAGATTACATAATTAATGGGTAATTATTCTTAAAGTTTCACAACACACTACAAAGACTATATAGTTGGTCTTCGGTTAGCAGGTCTTCAGTTGGATTAACATCTTAGAAACACCTAAGTATTTACAATGGAGGGCTGGCAGGCTGCCTAGATGCATCTGTCCTTTTAATAACTACGATTTCTGTGCCTTTAATTTTGAAGATTAATTTTTCCACAATGCTTACAGCTACAGAGATGAATGAAGGCTTCTGTTTGGGAACAGATGCACTTAAATATACCCGTTGTATACTCTTTAGTTAATTACCTCTCCTAAAATCTTATACTTGCCTCCATTTGCTCCTCCCAGATCCCTAAACCTGTATTTGCTCCTCCCAGATCCCTAAACCTATATTTGCTCCTCCCAGATCCACACTGTGCAAAAACATACCAATAATTCCTATGTAGAGGCTCTCTATCCCTGGTATACATATTAGCTTCTGCATAGGTGGCAGTGCTACAACATACCAGTCTCATACACCTGATTGTAATAGCACAGTTGATGTATGTCACCTTACAAATAATCGGTGTTCATTGAAACTGTTTATTGGAAATATAAAAATGATCACCATCCAGTGTAGTCTGTAGTTCTATCTGAATGTACCATGGAAACCAGAGATTTGTTGCACTAGCTTGTTCATGTTACAGTCACTACTTAAAGTAAAGAAAATGCCCTTCTTTTATATGAGGCTTTTTTGTGCCGGACATACATTTCTAATTTCACTTTCATTGATGTGAGGATTGCAGAGGTAGGTGAGACACACCATACTTGAAAAGAAAGTCCTGGAAACTCCAGCTGGTTGAAGAACAATGATAACTTTGTTAGTGTAAGATGTAAAATCTAGCTAACTTGTTTCGGGGTTGGGGCTTCCTTTTCTTTCTGGGCATTGGTAGCATTAGATCTGTTACTGCACTGTAAAAGACAATCCTGAATACCAATTTCCTTTCTTATAAAGTGCTCACGACCAACAGATTTAACATAATGAAAGCACTGAAAGTAGAGCCTAATCCATGGAAACATTTTTGCTATGTTTTGTGTCATACATCAGTAAAGTGAATATTGTTCCCCAGTTGGCTGGATTTCCCAAGGCATTCTTTACTTGCCTCTTCAATCATCATATAATTGTGTGGGCCACTTATTTTTCCTTATTTTTTTTCAATTGCCACAGATCTATCAACAAGGTCTGACACAACCTTCCCCATGCACCACAAAGTAAATTTTCACTCTGTCTGCGTCCACATGAAAAAAATGTGGTGTTCATTTAGAGCTGCTGCAGTAACACAGTGCACTTGTATCTCTATACTATATAGAGTACCAATTGTAGTTTCTTTAAGCCAGGAGCTAAATGCTAAGAAATCCTGCCTCTTGAAGATGCAGTTAATTCTGTCAAAACAATATGAACAACAGTGCAGGATAAGAAATAAAAAGGAGTTGGCATATATTAGGGGAGGTCAGTTCCTCTCCGAATATAGGGATTTTTTAATGTGAGATGTGTTGCTCTTGGTATCAAAGGTAGGCGCACAAAACACAAGGTTTAAAGTAGTATCAAAAATAATTTAATCATGTAAATATAAATATAAAATATCATATTTCATACAGTCATTAACACAATGAGATATATATATATGGTCAGAACCACAATTTCATGAAAAACAAGGTATAGGGGAGATTGGTTATTTTAAGGAAGATTAATGCGAATTTTGCCAACTAGTTTCGCACTATGTGTGCTTCATCAGGGCTTGCATAATGTTCCTGTTCCTTTAATGCATGTAGCGGTCTGTGTATGACATAAAGATTCATCATTAATACAGATATAATACAATAATTTAATATGTTTTATTATTTTAAACATTTGAAAAAATGTGTGTGTTTTTAGCACATGTATACATAAAGGGGAATATATAGTGCGCTTACCATTTCCGTTAAAAAAAGCTCCGAAAACTGGGCAGGAAAGCCTGCCTAGGAATCAGCAAAGAAGCACTGGATGCAATCAGGAGATTCGTTACTCCACTTATAATCAATGGAAGCCAGATCCACTTGATTTTAGCAGGTGCGGACAATGAAATGTTTATGAGGATTTCATCCCACAAAGAAGGAGAGGATACAGATGACAAAAAATTGTATCTATATTCTTCCTAAAAGCAAGCAAAAAAATAAAGGTAATAGTGGAGAATATTGAAAAATATGTCTATAAATATATATTGTATAAATAAATTGTTTATGCATTTAATAATAATGGAAAAGAAAATATCTAATGAAAGCTCAATGGAGATGTTTACCTCTATAGTAGCAAGGTTAAACTTGGTGCTGCCAGATGGATCCACAGAGGTTCCCAATAGGTTTCCACAAAATTCTATAGATGAAAAATAAGTATATATATATATATATATATATAGATATATCAGAAACTAATAATTATCCTATATATAAATAATGGGACACAGTGCCTGTAACTATTGTCATAGTAGGGCAACTGTCTGTATATATATATGAAAAATAGATAGAGAGATAAGCAAGAGTTTTTACCTTAAATGGTGATAGAAAAAAATATATAGTACAGTGATGTTTCCTGTTGTAATCAGGGGATATAATGCCTCCGTTGAATTACACTTAAGGGTAGTATTAGTAGAGTGGTTCAAAGACAATACCACATATTACCACTTAGATTCTAAAAAGAAATGAATAAGAAAAGAATTTAATATTTTAGAGTGGTGCATGTGGCTAGATAGCCTAAGTGGGGCATTGATTCATTGAATCAAGGAGTAATTACCTTTGCTGAATAGTAACAGCATAAGGACGAGTGAGGTCCGTATGCTGGCGTCTCGCATAAAGTTGTATGGTCCTTCCTTCAGCCGTCCAAGCCAGCGTCTGACATGTCCATCGTCAGCGCTGACTTAAATAGCTACATTTCCACCGGAGGTGAAAAGAGTCAAAACTGACCCCTGGCGTCACCTCCGGTTCACGTGTCCCAAAACAAATGCGCACGCAGATAGTGCGCTCCAGCATGATGACGTATGCTGGAGCGCATAAGGAAGAGACATAAAATCGCTGTCTCTTAACAGCCAAAGGTGAACAGTTGGCTGGATGTGCGTGCGCGTCCCATCTGAAATTACTGATGGGAAACAGAGGCGTCTAAGAGGCCGCGCCCCCTGTGTTGGGACATGTGATTGGCCGCATCACGCTTAGTGAAAAGTTCAACCTCCCCCTGCATCCAGAAGCCCCCTGCGTAATGAATCATACAGCTCAGAGTTCAAAAAACGGAAATAATAATTTGATATAAAAGAATAAATAAAATATATACAATTAGACATATATATAACTCCAGAGAAACAGGCCAGAGTTTGTTTCTTAATTTTACACAAACAAACATCCGATAAGGGTTCATTTTTACATTGTCTACCTAGAGGAGAAGATTGATAGAAGCAGTGTCCATAATAATCACGATTATTAGGGATTTTAATGCTGTCCAGCTATTTTATCTTATCATACAGCCGGACAGAGCAAGAGAGATAATCAACAATAGATGCAAAATAAATCAACAACAGATAGAAAAAGATCAAATAAAACAAAACCAAGCATAACACCATAAATGTGAAAATACAAAAAGTACAGAAATTATATATATATGAGTTGGACGCAAGGGGCGGAGCAATAGAGCCATCACAGTAGATAAGAAGTTATATATCTCTCGGGGGATCCTCTGAGTATACAGTATGCAAACACAATGTAGAGGCAGACCTGCCAATGACCTATATATAGCAACTAAGAATAGATTATATATGCGGGGTCTTTAAATGACATCTCTGTGATTCAAAACAAGTGACAACCAGTTGTCATGTAAGGAAATAATAATGGACAGCTCATAGGCTTTACTTATAAAAAGGGTTTGAATGACAGCGATGTATTAAGCCCTGGTGAATATGTGGCTCGCTGGTCAAAAATCCAACGAGCCTCGCGTTGGAGGATTTTTTTGTCAAAATCCCCACCTCTTTCTGGTAGGGGGATGACTTCCAAAGCGAAGAAAGAAATAAATGAAGGGTCATAGCTATGGTGCAAGCCTACATGTTTGCAAATAGGAGTATAGAGCAATCCCGCGTCTAGGTAATAAAGATGGTCTTTAATTCTTCTCGCAAAGGTTCTCTTCGTCTTTCCTATATAGAATGCGCCGCAGCGACATTTAGCAAGATATACAATGCCTATGGTTGTACAATTAGCATGCCTCTTGGACTTAAGGAAACCTCCTCTGGGGAGGAAACAGCCGTCTCCTTCCTCAATCCAAGGGCAAACATCACATTGTCCGCACTTATACGTGCCTGGTATCTCAGGTTCCTGAAGATCCGGAGCATCAGGTACCAGATGGCTATGTGTAAGGCCGTCCTTAATGGACCTACATTTCCTATAAACAATTTCAGGTCTCTGAGAGATGTATTTTGAGATAATAGGGTCTTCGGCAAGAAAATGCCAATTATGACTAACCAATTGGCGAAAGATGTTTTGATCAGAGCTAAATGTGGTTATGAGTTTGGTTGTCGGATTGTGCTCTTTTTCCCTCTGCTTAAATAATAATGTATCTCTGGTATTTGTCTTAGATTTTATATATGCTTGTTTCAGAACCTTTTTACTATATCCTCTCAGTAAAAGTCGTGAATAAAGGGCAGATGCTTCTTTTTCATATGTATACATGTGCTAAAAACACACACATTTTTTCAAATGTTTAAAATAATAAAACATATTAAATTATTGTATTATATCTGTATTAATGATGAATCTTTATGTCATACACAGACCGCTACATGCATTAAAGGAACAGGAACATTATGCAAGCCCTGATGAAGCACACATAGTGCGAAACTAGTTGGCAAAATTCGCATTAATCTTCCTTAAAATAACCAATCTCCCCTATACCTTGTTTTTCATGAAATTGTGGTTCTGACCATATATATATCTCATTGTGTTAATGACTGTATGAAATATGATATTTTATATTTATATTTACATGATTAAATTATTTTTGATACTACTTTAAACCTTGTGTTTTGTGCGCCTACCTTTGATACCAAGAGCAACACATCTCACATTAAAAAATCCCTATATTCGGAGAGGAACTGACCTCCCCTAATATATGCCAACTCCTTTTTATTTTTTACAAATTTTGATGGGATTGTGAGTGACTGTTGCTCGAGAGGAAGTCATTCATTCACTTACATAATTTATTCAGTGCAGGATAAGAGACTTGAATGGGGTTGCAGTTGAAGGTAGCAGCTCCTTTATTATATTTGAAAAAAAAAATTAAATCAGTTTAAAACGTATACGTTTGTAGTTACATTTTTTAAATGTAACACAAATAAATCATGCTGTTTGATGATGCCATTTTGTTTCTTTTACAGGGAGGTTGGGAGTATGTAACTGTTAGGGGAAATACTGGGTATTATAATGTCCAACAATCCAAAACAAACTCCATTCCGCCTCTGGACACCCGTGAAGAAGATAAGGAAGAAGCCTCATCCTCTACACAGTCTGATAATCCTGCTGCAACTAGTACTTAGGATATACAGGCTCACTCCATAACACCTTGCAACATAGTGATAGCTTCCTTGTAGTGTGTGTATGCTGAAGGTATTTTTGGTTTTATTTATTATTACTGTGAACCTTCAAGTGGAATTCCCTATGTTTCCTTTCTTCAAAAAATGTGAAGGTGATGGAAGCATGCTGATTTTACCGTGGCAGGGGCACAAGGGAGGTTTGTGACTCGCACATGAATCTCAGCTTTCTGCAATGTTCAATGTAGTTGACCACCTGCCACAATTACCTTTATAAAAGTAGCCATAGACAGGCAGAACATGTGCAACAAATGGAGAGAGATCTTGCAGTCCTTAAGCAAGATAGTGGATTGCTGGTACCCATTGGGACTCTCATATCCTTGTCATGCACAGTTCTTTGCTTTAAGAGTGAAGGGTCTTGCCTGCCCACAGGGTGCTTTTCCCAGCAGGTTGTAAAATATTCCTGTGCAATAATGAGAAACTCCTAGGAGGTTAGAAGTGGCCTGGTTGCATTGAAGCAGGTAAAAGCGTTAGTTGGTTCAATTAAAGTATCTCAACAGCTTCAGTTAGGTTATCTACAGTAAAAAAAAAAAACACATGAAATTGACTAGTAGATTAAGCTGTTCTGGCAGCTCAAGCTTTGCACCAATCTCAACATCCTAAGAAAATTAATATTGACTCTATCCTCATCCAGCATCCTGGTTGGTCCAATAAATGTGATGGATGGCCCCACTTACCAGTGATAATTGATAGGGCTAAGCTTTGTTTTAATAGGAAGAACATGATTTGTATATGCCTTACATTTTCTATAGCATATGGATCTACTGAGCTTTTATGAATGTGGTTTTTGCAAAAGATAACCTTTTACTGTTTCCATGACATTATATAATATAAAGGACATTGGCCTCCTCTCTGGATGATACAGCAATTATTTACTTTTTCAGTATAGTGTTGATAGCCCCATGCCATCCCAAGGGCCAAAATGCCAGAGACTTTCTCAACATGGGTAGCTTTGCTGATATCTGTGCTACATTTATTATAGCACTCAAAATCATTTGACCACAAGTTCCCCACTGTGTCAAAGAGGGGATATTCCCTGTAGATGGGGTAGTTGGCCTCCCATAATCATTCGTTATTCAAATTTTGCCAGAATCTGGGGACGATTGTGATGTTTCTCACATCTCGGCACACAATCTCGACCAATGGATTTCTAGGAAAACAGCTGTTGACTGGGTTGACTTTTTAAATGATAGCAGCCCCCAGAGATAACAGTCCCTGGTTCTGGATGTGTTTGCTGAGGGCATAGATTTTACAAGCCTCTATTTTTGAGTAATACTTTTAAGAAATTAATGTCTGGATTGTACATGAATATCTGCCCACATCCAATATCTATGGCCATCTCTAGCTTTGGCTTACATATAGTTTTTGTGAATGTGATTTACAGGGTAGTAAATGTTGAATCTAAATGACACCACTATTAAGTACTGCCATTATAGTATTTGTAAACTGCATGATCCCTGCCGTTTGAACTACTGGAAACAAGAAAAAAACTAATATGATTTTTCTTACAATAGAATATGCACCTACTGGGGAAAGGTGTTTATGTTTCTTTTTTCTTTAGAGGTTTAGTATATAAAATTATTTGGACAGAATGAAATGAATTCATATAGCCAAGTTACCTTATTGTGCTGCTTAGAAAAGCTATGATAAAACTAGAACGCATTTCAAGAAAACAGCACCCCGGTGGCCAGGGGGCATGTTTTTTAATAGGAAATGTTTATTTTAAGCCATTGAATCTCAGGTTAAAGCACTTTAACCTTAGGTATAAGTTTTGTTTATGTGGTGTACTTGATCTTGTGTAAGTGTCAGCATTGCCCACAGCAACCTGCAACAACAATTTTACACTCTGTACTTGATGTGTATTTTTTGACACTACAAAAAAAATTGAAACTGGTTTCTCGGGACAATCGAGACACTTCCCATGTGTATATATGATATATCATATACTTTGATTTACCAAATGTTTTGGTAAATTTGGCATGTAAATATTGTGTGTAGGTTATTTTATTTATATCTGAAATGAAGTTGATATTTGGACCATGCAAACCTGTATATGTGAAGAGTGGAACAGACTGTTGCACAGAACAATATGTTTATAGCCCTTAGAGCAGGGATATGCAATTAGCGGACCTCCAGATGTTTCAAAACTACAATTCCCATCATGCCTCTGCCTTTGGGTGTCATGCTTGTGGCTGTCAGAGTCTTGCTATGCCTCATGGGACTTGTAGTTCTGCAACAGCTGGAGGTCCGCTAATTGCATATCCCTGCCTTAGAGTGACAGACCCTTTAAAGACTAGCAGCCTTAAAATACAAAACAGGTTTTTATGTTTGCCTCATCTGTAGGCAATTGAATTAATTACCTCCATATTTCATAAAATAAAGTAGAATATTTTATCTTACTAGGCCAGCCAGTCATATTTAAAAAGCAATTTCGGGCTACAGCATCTGAGGATAAAAAAAAAAGATAATTTTGTTTAATTTACCTTAAAGTATAACTTCACCCAAGCAGAAAAGTGTAATATACAGATACTCCTCATTTAACAAATTACCTGTTTAACGACCGCTCAGACTTATGACCAGCTCTCCCCACCTGAACGATGTGTTGTATTGTACAGTACAGAATTTCCATTTGTGTTCTGTACTTATGCAAATTAAAACAATGTTATTGAGCTGGAGTTTTGTGTTTTTAGACCTTTCACAGTACAGTACAGTAGTTAAGAATTCTTAAAATATTGATTACTTGTGGCTCCTTGTTTTACGACCAAGTCGTTTATCGACCTGGTGGTTAAGTGAGGAGTACCTGTATTGCAGCTTACTAGTCCTTAGATGTGGTGTCTACATTAGTTTCCTTTCTTAGCATAAGTCTATTTTCTACAAGTACAAAAAAAATCTGTTGATCTTAATAATACAGTGTCCTTGCGGAGTGCAGTGTCCTTTTTAGTTTCTAAATCTTTCTTTCAGTTACTGGTGGCTGTGAGAATTTTTAAAATTACATTGGTTCTATACATGCTGTGACCAAAAGGCTATGGACACCTGACCATCACATCTATACAGTAAGAGCTTGTTGAACATTGCATTCCAAAACCGTGGTGATCAGTATTGAGACCCCCTTCTCCTTCTCTTTGGTCTATAACTGCCTCCAGTCTTCTGGGAAGGCTTTTCACAAGATGTTGGAGTCAGTGGGAATCTGTGCCTATTCAACCAAAAGAGCATTTCTGAGGTCAGACACTGATGGTTGCCATGAATATCTGGCTTGCAATCAGCATTTCATTTCATCCAAAAGGTGTTCAGTAGTGTTACGGTCAGGACATTGTGCAGGCCATGCAGATTTCTCCACGCCAAACAATGGAGGTCATTTAAAACTGGAGAGTATAAACTCTGATGCAGCTCTGCATAGAAACCTGTCTGCTTCCAGGTTTTATTGGCAAAGCTTAATTTATCAAGCTTAAGTTAGAAGCTGATTGGCTACAATGCACAGCTGCACCAGATTCTGAGTGCATCCGTTTTAGTAAATCTCCTATGTCTTTCTGGAGCTGGCTTTGTGCCCAGAGACACAAAATTGATACATAAAAGGGCTTTCCATAAACTCTTGCTACACGGTTAATAGAGCACAATTGTCTAAAATGTCTGTATGCTGTAGCATTACCAGTACTCTTCGGTGGGAATACCTGAACGCAAAAAATTTAGAAATGTGTCCACATACTTTTGGGCATATGTGAGGAATTGGAAAACAGGAATTCATCTTCTGTGTCACAAATGGGGTTCACAGCTCACCAGATTACCAAGAAAGGGGGAGTGGGGTAGCTGCCGGTGCACTGCAGTAACAAGCAATTCGATTCTGCCTCTTGTATATATGTATTTCAAGGTTGACATATGACTAGAGTATATCTTTAATAAGGTAGCATTTTGCACCCTAACCACCCAATCAGATTAACATTTTTAGCAGGTGACAGAAAAGACAAGTAAACTTGATTGCTGATTGGGTGCTATGGTTTCCTGCTCTTCGTGCAATATTGTTTACAAATTTCAAGAGCCTGCTGCCCTCACCTCAGCATTAGCCATGTACTGGTATGCATTACAATATACTGTAATGACCGCACAATGTTAAAATAAAACCTACATATTTTTACAAATAATTGCCTATTATACGGCATTAATAAATATTAAAGGGTCACTAAAGGAATTTTTTTTTTTAGCTAAATGGCTTCCTTTACCTTACTGCAGTCCTGGTTTCATGTCCTCATTGTTCGTTTTTGCTTTCATGTTGCTGTAAATCCTCTCTGTTCTGGACACTTCCTGGTTGCCTGTTTCCTGATAACCACAGTACTGGGAGATTTCTCACGGTGGTCACTAATCAAGGAGCTGTGTGTAAAACGAAACTGGATTGGTGCTGAGGAGTTTTAGACAAAGTATCACTGCTCTCTATTGGCTGACTGCCCTCTAGTGGCTCTCTGTACATCAGAGAACCAGGAAACAACAGCAAAAACGAAACTACACTGCAGGCACATTATATGATTGTTTTTTTATCTATTTTTAATCATTTTTAAAAGGAATCAGTTAACTATTATGTCTCTATGTCCTGTAAACAGTCATTTCAGCTAAAAAAATGTTTTCCTTTAGTGACCCTTTAATGCCATTTTGGTTGATTTATTTTATCTTAAAATTGTAGGCAATTGTTAAAACACTCCATTTAATTGTATATTGATTGTAAAACTGCTAAACGTATTTTTATACAGAGCTTTATATAATTCATCTATATATTCATTTTTCATAATCTTCTTCAAATGTCTCAATGAGCCACTGTAAGGAGAGTGGTGATGGAGAACATCTTTAGTCTAGCTAGTTTTTTTCATCTGCAGCTCTGACGGTCCAGTCCGATGTTTCAGTCACTGAAGGAAATGTTTAGTCAGTTCAGGAATTTGCCAGGAGGTAAGGCTATGACTGATATCATTTTAGATCAAGATAATGTGGTCACAATCCTCAAGGTAAAGCAGCTTTCTAGAAATTGGGCATATAGAGCCTTGCACATTTTTCGTCCATTTAAAATGTCCACTAAATATTCAGTGGCTGCTGGTTGATCTGCATTATAAGCACATATAAAAAAAAATCAGGCAAAACATCCAAATCATTTTTAATATGGATGTCAGTGTCCCAGTATTTGCCAATATTGCATGATTGTGCCAAAATATTTATGTTGGGCAACGGTCTAGTCCCATGTAGTGCTGCATTTACTCATAGTCATTACAACTGCCTGAAACTTCTAATTTAAAGAATAAGTGCACTTTTGAAATACTTTAACGTTCAGGCACATCAATCAAGTTATTAACCACTTAAGCCCCAGAAGATTTGGCCCCTTAATTTGCGATACGGCACTGTGTCGCTTTAACTGACAATTTCGCTGTCGTGCGACATTGTACAAGAACAAAATTGATGTCCTTTTTCCCCCCACAAATAGAGCTTTCTTTTGGTGGTATTTGATCACCTCTGCGATTTTTATTTTGTGCGCTATAAACAAAAAAAAGCGGGAAAATTAAACAAAAAAAATAACAATATTTTTAAATTTTTGCTATAATAAATATCCCCCCAAATAAAAAAAAAAATGTCTTCATCAGTTTAGGCTGATATGTATTCTTCTACATATTTTTGGTTAACAAAAGCGTATGTTGATTTGTTTGGACAAAAGTTATAGCATCTACAAAATAGGTAATAGATTTATGAAATTTTTAAAGATTTTAATTTTTTTTTTTACTAGTAATGGCGGTGATCTGCGACATTGCGGGTGCACAGATCGGGCACTTTTAACACTTTTTTGGGACCATTGACATTTATACAGCGATCAGAGCTGATTACTGTATAAATGTCACTTGCAGGGAAGGGGTTAAGGCTAGGGGGCAATCAGGGGGTTAAATGTGTATCCTTGAGAGTGTTTCTAACTGTAGGGGGATGGGACCGCCTGGAGTGGAGACCGATTGTTGTTCCTAAGCATTAGGAACAACTGATCAGTCTCCTCGCCCCTGACATAACTGAGCTCTGTCTATTTACATTGACAGACCTTCGTTCTGCCTGTGTGGAGCGATCACGGGTGCCCAGGGGACATCGCGACCGCCGGGCACACGCATCGGCTCAGTAGTCGCACGAGCCCCCCCAAGTGGTCTTAAAGCGCTCGACGTAAAGCTACGACGGCTCGCCCAGGGGATCCAACCTGCCGCAGTATAACTGCGGCTGCTGGTCAGGAAGCATTTAACCACTTGGGATCCGCCTGCCGTCAATTGACGGCTACAGTGCGGATCCCAATCTCCAAACTGCCGTCAATTGACGTCCGCCCCTTAGGGCGGTCCCCGCGCGCGCTCCAGAGCGCGCTGCGGGGAAAATCTGTGTTGGCCGTGTCCCTCGGACACAGCCAATTACAGATCGCCGCGAACGGCCAATCAGAGTGGCCGTTCGCGAGGCGATCTGTGCGGCCAATGAGAGAGGATCTCATATGTAAACATATGAGATCATCTCTCATTGCCGTTTTACACAGAGACAGCGGTGCTGTCTCTGGAGAGGAGACGGATCTGTGTCTCTTGTACATAGAGACACAGATCGGTCACCCCCCCTCCACCTACAGTTAGAACACTTGATAGGAAACACATTTAACCCCTTCCTCACCCCCTAGTGTTAACCCCTTCAATGCCAGTCACATTTATACTGTAATTAGTGCATATTTATAGCACTGATCGCAGTATAAATGTGAATGGCGCCAAAAATGTGTCCGCCATAACGTCGCAGTCCCATTAAAAATCGCAGATCGCCGCCATTTCTAGTAAAAAAAAATAATTAAAAAAAAATAATTCTGTCCCCTATTTTGTAAGCGCTATAACTTTTGCGCAAACCAGTCGCTTATTGCGATTTTTTTTTTTTTTTTACCAAAAATATGTAGAAGAATACGTATCGGCCTAAACTGAGAAAAAAAAATGTTTTTTTTTTTAAATTGGGATATTTATTATAGCAAGAAGTAAAAAATATTGTATTTTTTTCAAAATTGTCTCACTTTTTTGTTTATAGCGCAAAAAATAAAAACCGCACAGGCGATCAAATACCACCAAAAGAAAGCTCTACTTGTGGGGAAAAAAGGACGTCAATTTTGTTTGGGAGCCACGTCGCACGACCGCGCAATTGTTAGTTAAAGCGATGCAGTGCCGAAAGCTGAAATTTCACCTGGGCAGGAGGGGGGTATATGTGCCCAGTAAGCAAGTGGTTAAAGGTAATCCTTTTCCTTTCTCATTCTTTCACCTGAAATCTTTCTGGCAATTCAGACTTTATGCCTGATGTCTGGCTTATGAACATCTACAGGGATGCTGGGGATACATTATTTTATATAACGGGAAATCCAGAGAGCCTGGTTCCCTTTTTTTTTTCTCTCCTCTTAATCTTCTGAATATTTTGGCTGAAAATATAAGATCAAACCTGCTCTATATATGAGAAGAAATATATTACCAGATGTGCAGACAACTACCCCTGGGTAAAATTGGCACAAATGGGGAACAGTATTTTTTTTTCAAAAGGTGCACTTAATCTTTAACATTGACTATAACAAACTGGATTTTTTGTGCCAAGATGTTGGCATTACCAAAATAAAAATACAGTGTCACATATACCTAAATCGATGTCCATAACCTAATTCTAACCTATGCCCTCCTCCCTTTCACAGGCTTAACACTCAACCAATCCACTAAAATGAATGTTTAAAGCCAAACTTCAACCAAAATGTTTTAATTTTGACAGGTTGCAACCATTGTCATGTTTTTATTTAAGGTCTGTTTCCCCATTGGGGAAATTTCTCCTAATTTCCAAAGACTGCAGCAAAACTCTTGTTTTTTTAATAAAAAAAGAAGAAAGGTTAGCATCTCTGTCCAGTTTTTATTTCAGTGGGGTGTCTTCCTGTGTCAGTGACAACTGCCTTATTTCCTTTATTGTTCTGTTGTCACGGGGACAGGAAGTGAGGCACAATCTCTTAAATCTTTCGAGTCATGAAAAGCAATCAAAACTTAAAGCGGGAGTTCACCCGAAAATGTTTTTTTAACATTAGATTGATGCTCATTTTGTCAAGGGGAATCGGGTGTTTTTTTTTAAATCGAAGCAGTACTTACCGTTTTAGAGAGAGATCTTCTCCGCCGCTTCCGGGTATGGTCTTCGGGACTGGTTGTTCCTATTTGTTTGACAGGCTTCCGACGGTCGCATACATCGCGTCACAAGTAGCCGAAAGAAGCCGAACGTCGGTGCGGCTCCATACAGCGCCTGCGCACCGACGTTCGGCTACTTTCGGAAAATCGTGACGCGATGTATGCGACCGTCGGAAGCCTGTCTGAAGCCTGTCAATCAAATAGGAACGCCCAGTCCCGCAGCCCATACCCGGAAGCGGCGGAGAAGATCGCTCTCTAAAACGGTAAGTACTGCTTCGATTTTAAAAAAAATACCCGATTCCCCTTGACAAAATGAGCATCAATCTAATGTTAAAAATTAAGTTTTTGGGTGAACCTCCACTTTAAATGATTTACTCTTCAAATTTTTATCTAAAATTTTAAAATGTTTAGACTGGAGTTGGGCTTTAACATTTAACAATCTCTAACATTTAATTTAGCCTAAAATTTAATATATAACCTGAAACTTCACCTTATTCCTAAACTAACCCTAAACATTAATTCTTAATGTTGAACTTCACATTTGATCCTCTAAAACCCAAATGCTGTGATACCCAATCCTTGGCAATGAGTCAAACCGCTGCATGTGTTCTACAAACTGAAAGCAGGCTTGGGACTACTATACAATGTTGGGACAGCCTTACCTAATGCATAACTACTATTTATGCCAATCACTGCCTACCAGAGTCTGTGCTGATAGCCTGTGCCACTTGCACACAGATACCTAACTCTCCGGAGAAACCAGAACTGTTACACTGCTTGAGATTATCAAATCTAGAGCGGTAAATGCAAAATTTGGAACAAAAAAAAATGAAGAACCTGTTATTTATTGTCAGCACTGTTTACCTTAAATGTTTTGTTTTTTTATTTTATTGTGTTATACCACTGTTCATTGTCCTCCATGAGCAGCAGATTCGTATTCAATGTCTTTGTGTTTTTAATAACCAGCATGAAATATGTTATGTTGATATCCATGTAGTCTACTCTCCATCCTCTGTCAAACAATAAACTAGATCTGCTTGCTTCAGTCACAGTGTTCCAGAGTATTATTTTAGACGGTGTTCAGCGGGGACCAGCCGAGAGCACCTATCCTGATCTGGTATGTATGTGGAATACGGGTTCATGAATCAAAATATATAGGTTTGCTATCATGAGTGAAAGGGTGGCCATACACAATCTATTAGCGAAGAAAGGTTGTTCTAGATCTTTCCCTACAGATAGTGTTCAGTACATGGGTCACAGCAAACAATTGAGGTGAGGTCAATAGACGTGTGCTTAAATATCTATCAGTCAGGATAGAAGATGGGACCTACACCAAAGCATTTATATGGTTGTCATACAACCCCTTTTTTTTTTTTACACCTTTTGTTTAATTTACAATTGAAAACAAATTAAATGTGTGTAAACTGAAAAAGTCTACAATTAAAAAAAAAAATTATAATTTTGAAAATTATGGCAGCAACACATCCCAAAAAAGTTGAAACAGGGCAACAAAAGGGTGAGGTCAATAGACTTGCTTAAATATCTGTCAGTCAGGATAGAAGATGGGACTACACCAATACACCATTTATGTGGTGTTCTACAACGCCTTCTTTTTTTTTTTATTTAATTTTTTTACAATACAAAATATATCAAATGTGTACATTGAGAAAATATACAATAAAAAAAAAAAATAATAATTTTGAAATTTATGGCAGCAACACATCCCAAAAAAGTTGAAACAGGGCAACAAAAAGCTGGCAAAGCAAGTGGTACTATCAAGGAAGAACATTTTGCAACTAATTGTGTTAATTGGCAACAGGTCTGCAACATGGGTATAAAAAGAGCATCTTGAAGAGTCAGAGTGTGTTAGAAGTAATGATGGTCAGAGAATCACCAATCTGTGAAAAGCTGCATCTAAAAATTGGCAAAAAAATTCAGAATAATGTTCTTCAATGTAAAATTGCAAAGATTTTAAATATATCATTATCTACAGTACATAATATTATTAAAAAATTAAAAATTTTGAGAAATCTCTGTGCACAAGGGACAAGGCCAAAGTGCAATATTGGATGCTCGTGATCTTTGGGCCCTCAGACGGCACTGCATTAAAAACAGGCATGGTTTTGTGATGGACATCACTGCATGGAATACTTGCACTTTTTGAAAAGGTGATGGGCACAATATTGGAGATTGCTGAGGGCCCCTTACTAATAGCTGGGGATTACAACACAGTTTTGGACAATTCTATGGATAGATTTAGATGCTCTACGCTACCTGCCACACCCCTAGGATCTTTCTTAACCCAATTTGATCTAGTGGAGGCCTGGAGGTGAAAGCATGCAAATGTGCGGGAATACTCGTGCCAGTCTGACTCTCACGGTACATTATCACGAATTGATCTCTGCCTTGTTTCATCTGATATGCTTCGCTTGGTGGCCGGAGTTAAATGTCTCCCCAGAGCGGTGTCCGACCACTCACCTCTGATGGTGGACCTCGCTCTGGGTCCACCCTCCTCTTACCGGATATGGAGACTGAGCCCCTTATGGTTAGCGGACCAGGCTGTGATAGACCAGAGTTCGGCAGACATGGAATCGTTTTGGGTGATTAACAAGCAAAGTGCGTCTGTCCCTGTGGTTTGGGATGCCTTTAAGGCCACTGCCCGAGGCACATTTGCCGCTGCGATCGGGGGGGCCCGTAAGGAGTTGCAGTCCAGATTGATGGACGCAGAAGGAGGACTTAGGGATGTGGAAACTGCTTATTCTGCAAACCCTACCCCTGACACACACGCTACCTGGCGACACAGGGCCAGAGAGTTGGAACTGGTACTTCTGGAATGCATGCAAAAGAGACTAATCAAAATCAACGAATATTTGAATTCGGGGGTAAAAATAGCCGCTTACTGGCCTATCTGGCCAGGCCCGATTATCAGCAATGTACTATCCCTAGAATAACAAACTCAGAGGGCTTATTAGTAGAGCAAAATATTGACATTATGAAAGCGTTTGTCGCCTTCTACTCCATGCTCTACACTACTAGAGCTCACTATACAATAGTGGAACTTGATGATTATCTTTCGGATATTTCACTCCTGAGATTAACGGATCATCAGGCCTCCGGACTTGATGCGCCGTTAACAACAGAAGAAATAGGGGAGGCTATAAAGTCGTTCTCCAGACATAAAACTCCAGGCCTAGATGGATTTCCCATTGAGTGGTACATGCAATTTTGGGAACTGTTAATCCCTCACTTGCTGCGAATGTACAATTATGCCCTTAGAACGGGACAGCTACCGCCCTCCATGTCGGAAGCGCTAATAGTTTTGATTCCCAAACCTCATAAGGACCACCTCCGTTGCGAATCGTATAGGCCGACTTCACTTATTAATTCGGATGTAAAATTTTTGGCTAAGGTGCTTGCCCAACGATTAAATAATGTAATTACTACTATTATAGGGGTGGACCAAACTGGATTTATGCCTGAACGATCGACAACTATTAATTTACGCAGACTCTTTACCAATATACAAGCAGTTCATGACACGACTGGCTTCCGAGCTGTATTGGCTTTGGACGCTCACAAGGCCTTTGACTCAGTCGAATGGCCCTATCTTTTTGAAGTCCTAGCTAAATTCGTATTTGGCACTACTTTTATAAAATAGGTACAACTCCTATACTCCAAACGCATAGCTAGACTACGGGTCAACGCATCCATATCGGATGCCTTTCCCATAAAGAGAGGCACCAGACAGGGGTGTCCGCTGTCGCCCCTCCTGTTTGCGTTAGCGATAGAGCCCCTGGCATCACTGATAAGGTCCAGTGGGGAGGTTAAGGGACTGACGATTGGGGGTCTGGAGGAAAAAGTGTCCTTATACGCGGACGATATGCTGATATATCTGGATGACACCCAGTCGTCACTCCCAGCCCTGCTGGAAATTATCGGATGGTTTGGCCACTTTTCAGGGTTCCGGGTAAATTGGGACAAGTCCCTTTTGTTTCAGATTGATCAGGAGACACCCATAACACTACCCCCTGCATGCCCACTGCAAATAGTTCACACTTTTTGTTATCTCGGGGTCTTGATAAAACTCCCTGTCTCCTATGCCAAGATCAATTTAGACCGCCTTATCAGTAGATTCAAAATTACCTTGAAAACATGAAACAATCTCCCTCTCACACTGTTAGGAAGAATAAATATTTTCAAAATGATCTATCTCCTGCGATTCCTGTACGTCCTGAGCAATTCACCAATATATATAACCAAAGCAAAATTTAAAGAGATAGACTCCATAATCACCAATTTTGTGTTGAGGGGCGGTGTGGTGAGAATCGCAAAGCAAACTTTACAGCTGCCCACTTCGGAGGGGGGCCTTGCTCTCCCCTGTCTCCAGACGTACTATATTGCCTCGCAACTGGCGCATGCCCATTGGTGGTTTCATCCTGAGGCCAACAATGCAGCTGCTGCCCTAGAGGCGGCCATCCTCACCTCATATGAATCTCTCCAGAACCTAATACACCGTCTTTCACTTAGGGGGAGGGAAGGGGCTACTGTTCTGGCCATGACCCTGCAGATCTTTAGAGTTTCTAAACTGTTACCACCCAGTACCCCAGCTATATATTCTCCCAATGCCCCGCTATGGAGAAACCCAAGCCTATCAGAGAACTGATGGGGGATACTGGTTTAAGAAAGGGGTAAAAACAATATCAAACTTATTTACAGACAATACGTTCCGTTCCTTTGCGGAATTCCAGAGAGACTTTGGACTCGGCCTACTTCCAATATCTACAGATACGACATACCGCTGCTGCTCAATTCGGACTACGAAATAAAGAGATGCAAACTTCCCCACTGGAAAACGTACTGACTGACCCCTCCCACACCAAAATAGTTTTGTCTTACTATAAGACTCTACTACACTCCACGACCACTAGGCTTACCACCATTGAACAAAGATGGCACGCAGACATACCTGAGTTGACGGAGGAGATCTGGGGGGAGATTCTTCCTCTGCAGGTGACCTCCATCATTTCCTCAAGGGACAAGGTGATCCAGACCAAACTATTGTATAGATCCTATTTTACACCATATTTGTTATATAAATTAAAAGAGATTATCCACTCCTTTATGCACTCGATGTGGAATGGCCGATGGTACATTCTTCCATCTGATGTGGAAATGTGCTCCGATAAGGAAGTTCTGGTCGGATGTTACTGCTATCATCAGCTCTGTAGCTGAGATTCCTAATATTTGCAATCCTCTTAGATGTTTACTGGGATACATTGATGATGAAGATTTATCCAAAAACGTACAATCCTTCATACGCATAGTGCTATTTTATGCTAAAAAAACGATTACCATGCACTGGAAATCTCAGTCCACACCAAATATAAAGCTTTGGCTTACCATTGTCAACCAAGCGATACCATTATATAAGTTAATATACGAAGCTAGAGGATGCCCAAAAAAATTCTCCAAAATATGGACCTCCTGGATTAACTCAGAGAGTACCATACCACCTGCCCCCTAGGGTACAGCTCTTAATAGGGATACTATAGTTCCGGAACTGCCAGTGCCTAGGCCCTGCCTAGGGTAGATTGTGATGATATTTTCTGTATGCTGTTTCACAATCTTTACCTGAATGCCCGAGTATTGTATTGCACTTTGACTGAAGCGATGTTCGCTAGCATAATACACCTGTGTAGTGTTTGTTTGTTAACTTTTTTTTTTTATTGTTTATAAAAAACATAACCTTTAAAAAAAAAAAGGTATACTTCCACAAATCCTTTATGTAAACACAGTTTGCCATGCCATTTAAAAATGCAAAGTAAAACTCTATCATGCAAAGAAGAAGCCATATCTGAACTCATTTAAAATAGTCTGTTGCAAAGTGGAAAAATGTTCTGTAGTCCGGCAGATCGAAATTTTACATTCTTTTTGGCAACCCACAGGTGTTAAATCCTCCGGACTAAAGAGCAGAGGGACCTTCTGGCTTGTTACTAGCGCTCCGTTAAAAAGCCTGCATCCCTGATGGTATGGGGGAGCATTAGTGTGTATGGAATGGGCAGCTTGTACATCTGGAAAGGCACAATCAATGCTGAAGGTATATCCAGGTTTTAGAGCACCATATGCTCCTACCTATTTTTCAGGGAAGGCCTTGCATATTACAGCAGGACATTGCTAAACTGCATACTGCATCTATGACAACAGCATGGCTTTGTTGGAGAAGTGTCCCCATGCATAAAGAGTAATGATATATGTACAGTGGAAGGATTTTAACAAACATTGTTGCAGATTACCCTTTGTTAGTCTAAAGAAATAGCGGTTTGGCTGTGTCCATGTGCGAAGTGGATAAGAATAGGAGTAATTTTATCATTCTCAATCGGCTACTGCTACCTTTTAAATGTGATTTCCTTTTAAAGGCATCTCACCCCAAAAAAAAAAAATAGCTGCAGGGGATGGCCAAAATCTTTCTTAATGCGGGGGTGTCGATTGACTGCTTCGCGGGGGGGATTAGGCGGGAAGTAGGAGTTACACGGGAGAGAAGAGGACACCCAGGCAGGATGTTCTACAGGTTCGCTGTTGTGACCCTGCACATGCACTCCACCCGCCATGCACCTCCTTCAGCAGCGATACTCTGCAGCCTGCACTGGAACCATGCACATGCAGTAGTTGAAATTGGTCCCGCCACCTTCCTCCCCAGCCAGCAGTGTATACATATAGGCATTTTGTTTATGCACTTGACGAAGGGACCCCACATATCGATATCGGGGCGTGCGGCCGCAGTGAGAGTGGAGCTGTCAAATCGAAGCACAAATCAAAGCACTGCCCCATCCATCCCCGACATCAGTCCTTCGATTTGACAGCTCCACTCTCACTGCAGCCGCAAGCCCCCCCCCCGGCTTGCCCACCAATCACTGGATGTTTACACTGCTGAGGTATGTAGCCCCGAGGCATTGGGACTCGGGGCTAATCATTTTAAATGAGAAATACAGCTCCCGACACCACCAGGCATCATGAAATGGCAGATCCAGACCGAAAACAAGTCCTATCTGGACCACAGATTCGCCAGTATTATCTTCTGTGCTGGATGATTGGCGGGTGCCAACAGACATGGAGATCACGGTACCCATAGATCAGCTCCCGCCGTGATTATATTATATAAGACCAGCTGCAGAGATTTCTCTTAAACATACCCAAATATATTTTTTCTGGCTTTAAATTTCATTACTTTTTATTTGTAACTGCAGCGAACGTGGAAGTGACAACAGTTTTTTCAGAGCCTGCAGACTCTGTGACTGCTGCGGCCCCTACTTGCTCCTTTTATCATCTAGACAAGTGTTTTTCAACCTTTTTTCAGCTGAGGCACCTTTTAAAGTTATAGACGGTCTTGAGGCACCCCATTCTAAAATTAAAAAAAATATTCGAATAACTTTACGTAATAAAGGAAAATCCACACGTAAGACACCCAACGTTAGTAGAGATTTATTCTTCCAAAGCAAATACACTTTTGCACACTGGTACTGACTAGAATTCCAATGTTTCTCCCTCAATTTCTCTCCAGCAGTCAGATAATACAGCCCCAGTGCTGAGGGAGAGGGGCACAGGGGGGTCAAACAAGGATGCATTGGAGGCAACAGACATCCTCCTTATTAACTGGTTGTTAGGATGCCAGTGTCTATAAAGTCGTAATTGTGCATAATAAAAATACGTGGCTTTGTTTAACTAAAAGGCAGGCTTGATCCACCTGCTGGCTTGTATACAATTTTTGGTAAGTTTTTAGACATTTTGCCAAGGCACCCAGGATGATGTCCCTTAGTGTTCAACCTAGCACTTCTTCTTCTTTTTTTTTTTTTTTTTTAATATTGAGATTTTATTGTATAAACACGTATAAACACATTCACATATTAAAAACATCATATTCCTTAATCTATACTCTAAACAATTATTCCCCCTACCCAAAAAACCCTCCCAAAAAAACCCTTGCCCATACCCCCCACCTCCTCTCCTCAAATCCCCAAACCTTCAAAGTTCCTCCAAGTACCTGACTCCCCAAACTCCAGCCATTTCCTGAATCTCTCCAATGAGTCCTTTTCTATATGAGTAGTTTCTTCTATGACTCTTATCATTTCAACCCTTGCAGCCCAGTCCTTCATGCTCGGGACTTCCTGGGACCGCCAAAGACACAGGATCAAGCTTTTGGCTGCATTTAAAAGGAATGTGACTAGGGTATGTTTATATTGGGGGCCTTTTCTCAGTCCCACGGGTTCTTCTGAATCTGTTCTCCTGTTATATGGTAGGTTGCTGCCAAGAATCACTCTCAATAGCGTTGGATCTTTGTGCATTCCCACCAGAGGTGCGCAAAGGTCCCCAGGCGTCACATCCCCTCCAACAAGTTGGAGGTCCCTCCGCTCCAAACCTGTGCACCCTTTGGGGGATCACATAACATCTCGCCAGGAGTTTGTAGCACATTTCAGTTGTCTTTGTATCTGAGGAATAACAAGCCATTCTCAAAATGTTCCTTCTGTGTTCCTTGTCTCTAAACGGAGGGGGGAATTCCAGTTCTATTTCTTTGATTAGTATTCTATACATTTTTGATATGCTTTGATTTAAACTGAGGGGAAAGCAGAAAAGTTTCTCTATTGTCCTCATGTGATCTTTTCTCCGTAACGGCTGTGACAGTGACTGTGTAAAGTGCTGTAATTGTGTGTACCTCCATTTGTCTAGTGGCATATTTCCCCATTTTTGTGTAATTTCTGCATAAATGTAAATCCTGTTTCCTTTCATTACATCTTGTAATAGTATTTCTTCTTTTTTTTGCCCATCTGGTAAAATATATATGTTCCTCTTTCCCTGGCTTGAAATAGTGTGTGCCCAGTATCGATAATAGTGGTGAATTATAATCCCATTGGTGCATTCTTCCCAAATTTGTCCCAGATTTTAAAAGTATTTCTAGTTAGTGGGTTTGTGCTCTTAGCTAATTCTCGGTGCTGCCGTGGTATAAAAACCATCTTCCCTAAATCTACCTTACTTTGTGAAATCTCCATATTTACCCAGCTTCTCCCCTCTTTATTATGAGTCCACTCGACCATCTGAGAAATACAAATCGCCTGATAGTATTTCTCAAAGTCTGGGGCTGCTAGTCCTCCCGACCTTTTAGCTTTCCCCAATGTTGCGTATGCAATTCTGGGCCGTTTTTGTGCCCAGATATATTTAAATATCATTGATCTTAGTTTCTTAAAATAGTCCTGGGGTACTGTTATGAGGATCATTTGGAAAATATAAGTCAACCTTGGTAGAATGAACATTTTTAAAGCGTTAATTCTTTCTGTTCATGAAAGGGGCTTATGTCTCAGGTTCTCCAACTGTTCTTTAGTCTTATTGAGTGCTTGTATATAATTGGCCTTGAACATAGTCCCTACAGATGCAGGCAGTTTTATTCCCAGATATCCCAATCCCTCCTTGCACCATACAAAGGGGAATTTAGGTTGGATCGCCAGCTGTTCCTCCCTTGGAATAGTAATATTCAGAATCTCTGATTTTGACATATTTATTTTAAAGTTAGTAAATTTTCCATATCTGGTTAGCTCATCTAATATAACTGGGATTGTTATTCTGGGGTTAGACATATAGAAAAGCTGGTCACCTGCGTATGCAGCTACCTTAAACCTCCTTTCCCCTACTTTTACCGCTTCAATGTCTGAGTTTTTACAGATGGCTGCTAACAGGGGTTCCAATGCTATTACAAACAGCATTGGCGACAGCGGGCACCCCTGCCTTGTTCCATTAAATAAGCCCAAAGGAGGGGATAGGTTTCCATTTATTCTAATTTTAGCCATTGGATGATGAAAAAAGGCCAATATCCATTTTATCATCTTTACCCCAATGCCCAGATGTCTTAATGTTTAGAACATGAAGCCCCAGTCCGCCCTGTCGAAGGCCTTTTCAGCATCAATCGACAGGAATGCGACTGGGGTCTCCCCCCCCCTCTACTTCATGAATCAAACACAGTGACTTTAAGCTGTTATCTTTTCCCTCTCTCCCTGATACAAATCCTACTTGATCACTGTTTACCCAGCTTGGTAGCAGGGACTTTAATCTTTCTGCTATTACTTTAGCGAAAATCTTTATATCTGTGTTTAGCAGAGATACAGGGCGATAACTCGCTGGCACTGTTGGATCCTTCCCTTCTTTTAAGATGAGGGTTATATAGGCTAATAATGATTCCTCCCGCAAGGTCTCTCCTTCGGCCAGGGCGTTAAAATATTTGCAGAATTTAGGGATCAGGAACTTTTGAAATCTCTTATAGTATAAAATGGAGTACCCATCATGGCCTGGGCTCTTTCCCAGAGCCATGCTTTTTTATTACACCTCTTACTACTTCTGGAGTAACTGGGACTTCAAGTTGCTCGAATTCCTTCTTCGATAACATGGGAAGGTCAGGACCTCTCAAGTGCTGATAAATTTCTCCCTCCCTACATTCCTCTCTCTGGCTCACGTTGTATAATAAGCTATAATATTCATGGAAAACCTCCGCTATTTCAGGGGACGAATGGACCATCTCTGCCTGGTTGTTCTTAATTTTAGGGATAAAGGAACGTTTTTCTTTCCCTTATTACTGTGGCCAGCTACTTCCCAGATTTATTTCCCCATTGATACATCTCCTTGTTTACCGTGTGGAAGGCACATTTGTTCTCCTGTTCTGGAAGGTTTTAGAAGGTCCGCTAGTTGCACCCTTTTTGCTACTAATTCCTGTCTCTCCGGGATACCTTGGGGTCTTATCATTTGTTCTAAATCCCATATCTCTTTATATAGGGTACGAAGTTTCTCTTTTTCCCTGCGCCTTCCCCTATCAGTATCCCCCTTATGACAGCCTTATGCGCCTCCCACAGTACTGAGCGAGGAATTTCTGGTGTATCACCGCAAAGTTTTCAAGTTCCTGCTCGATCTTCTTAATTATCCCCGGGTCCTGAATAAGGGAGTTATTTAGTCTCCGGGTTCCTTCCCGTCCTAGTATTTAATATTTCTAACTTAATCACTACTGGGGCAAGGTCAGATAAAGTAATTGCTTTGATCTCCGCACTTTTAAAGGGGTTGTAAAGGTAAAAATGTTTTTTATAAAATAACAAACATGTCATACTTACCTCCACTGTGCAGTTAGTTTTGCACAGAGTGGCCCCGAACCTGGTCTTCTGGGGTTCCTCGGCGGCTGTCTCGGCTCCTCCCCGTAAGAACTAACCACCTTCATGCGAGCTCTCTCGCATGGTGGTTAGTTCTTGCGGGCGCGTTCCCGTGATACAGCCGGCGGCTATAGCCTCTCACTGTATCACTCGGCCCCGGCACGCCGCGTCATTGGATGTGATTGACAGCAGTGCGATCCAATGGCTGCGCTGCTTTCAATCAACCAATGAATCAGCAGAGAAGCCAGTGCATTCACGGTGCGGGACATTTCGAGGGGTCAGGTAAGTAAACGGGGGGCTGGGGGGGGTGCTAATCCTCGGATGTTTTTCACCTTAATGCATAGAATGCATTGAGGTGAAAAAATGTGTATCTTTACAACCCCTTTAAGAGCAGGTATTAATTTGATGTTCTATAAGGATGTAGTCAATGCTTGAAAATGACCCGTGGACTGGGGAGTAGCAAGTGTAATCTCCATTTCCTGGATGCCTGACCCTCCATGTATCTACCAGCTGATGTTCCAGTAGTATTTTTTTACGGCCTTCTGTCTTTTAGCTGTGTAATAAGATGGGCCCCCTGTTGTATCAATCTGCGGATTTATGCTCAAATTTAGATCCCCGCCATTATGAGTTTACCCTTTTTAAAGCAGTTCTCCCACGCAAAAACTTTTTTTTTTTAAAGGGCTATTTAAATTGCTAATGCCAGTTATCCTTTAAACTCACGGGTTTTTTTTTCGCGGCCGCTCCGCTGCCATTCGGTGCGAAATATGTAGTTATATTCCCCGCATAAGCCCACAAGCAGGCACTTCCTGGTTCGTGTGGATGCTGATGTCCCAGCATAATAATCTGTAGCTTGCATAAGAAATCCCGCGATATTTGATATCACGGCTGCAAAGTGAAGACAGGGAGCTATGCAGAGAAGCTCCCAGAGTACACTGCTTCAAACGGGAAGTGTCGGAATGCCCGTATTATTCCCGCAATGTTACAGACCGGAAGCCTCATCAATATTACAGGTACTGTACAGATTTAGAAAATTAAAACATCGGTTTTTAACGTTTTTGATCGAGAAAATGTAATAGAGGCAATGTTGTAATTAGGGTGGAGAACCGCTTTAAATACTTCAAGTTTTTTTAAAACTTTCTTTAGAAATAAATATGGTTCACTATTTGGGGAATATATATTTACCAGTGTACATTCTATATTGAACAAGGTCGTTGGAGAGTTTATTATGATGCTCATCTGTATAGATAAGCAGATATAAAGAATTGCTAATATGATGTACAGGTATGCAGGGACTCAGAGACATTTAGATTGTAATATAGTCATAAGCAAAGTACTTATGGATTAAATCTGGCTAGTATCCAGTTACATATCTCATGATTAAAATCAAAGAAAATCTGCCCCAGAGTTTAGCATACCTTAGTTAGCTCCAGCGCAACCTACTACAAGTTGTGTGCTGCAGGAATGACCACATAGGAAGGAGCAGATATACCCAGCTGAAGAGCTTGATGGTTCAATTCCCAATTGAATAATACATTTCTTTTATGCACACTGCCAAATTGGCAGTGAACATAGGACAGCAAACTGTATATTTCATAGAATAGCCGATCTGACCAGTATAAACAGCATACAACACCATAAGGGAAGTAATAAATGAAAAAAATATTACATGAGAAACATAAAAAATAAAATATAATAATATGTGATGGAATGTATGAATAGTTTGTGCAGAATAAGCTATTGGTCTAGAATAGATCACATACATCTTTGGAAGCCTGATAAATAAGGTTTCAAGTTAAATGCCTCATTGAGGCCTGGTGGCAGGGTGGCTATAGGATGGTAAATCCATCTTAGTTCACTCTGTAACAACAATTTATTCAACCCCCCCCCTCTTTCTGGGGTTTGCATAGACATGATCTAATGCCAAAAATTTAATTTTTGCAATAGCTTCCCTGTGAACCAGAGAGCTATGTCTACCAAGTGGTAATTCTGAATCTTTTTGTATTAATGCTCGTTATATGTTGATAGATCAGAATTCCAACTTGGTCTTGCCAATATAGTAACATGATAATAGATAAACTATTCCAGGGGTGCTGCAGTTAGTATATTATTTAAGTTTAAATATCTTCCTATTTGGTAAGGTGATACATTTATGGGTGTCCAATAAAATTGGCAATAGCCACGGTTCCCACAGGGGAAAGTACCCATAATCTTGCATTTTTTATCTCTCTCTGCTTGGTACTCACTAGGCTTCAGAGGAGTGTCATCTTTCACAAAAACACAGGCCCTGACAATGTGAATGGTGGCACTCTTCTGCAGCCACTGTCATTCAGAAGAAATCAAGTTGATAGCTTGATAGTTTATCTCCTCCAACATTGCAGGTGCCTGGCGGGTGGTTTTGGGCTCAGTCATGCAACTGTTTTACAGTATTTGCAGGTAAGGTAGCAGAATTAGCGCAGAGAGGGCTGCAATATTACATGGAGGATTGCATGTAATATTAATGATAAAATGTAGAGAGGCAAGGGGCTTCATTGCTCTCTGTAACTCCCCCAAAGGAAAGGCCATAATTTGGGCTTCAGCCTAGGGAGCAGCTACAGCCAGCCCTGTATTTTTTTTGCTAACCACTGTTCAGATTGGAACAGGAAAAGGTGTGATTGTGTACTGGGTCCCCAGTAGCATTTAACAAGCTGTTTATACTTGCAGCAATACTTATTTACCCCAATAATGTTTTACCTTATCAGTGTTGTAAGTATTGGTGCCAAATAGTAACACCACAAATGCCGTGGAACCAAACACTTAGCAATGAATCAAACTGCTTCAGGTGTTCTACAGGTTGGCATCAGGGCTAGGACTACTATACAACTACAAGAAAACATAACACATTGCATTTACTGTATGTCAACTACAATATACTGTATTAACTCTGTACATGTCATACATTGGAATCTTTTCTGACAGCATGTGCCACTTGCATGCAGATACACAAATCTATGGCGAGACCAGAAGTGTTACACTGCTTGAGATAATTAAATCTGAAGAAAGGTAAAGAGCTTACAATGGGTGCTGTTGCTCACTATGGTGAGCTCTGTCCTTCCTGTAATTCAGCCCTTGAACATCTCCCTCCCACCCATGACCTTTACCGGAGCTCCAGATTTCAGGTAATTTCACAACTCTTTAAAGATCTAAAAGGTGCTTATATATAAATGTCTGTTCATTCTGCTTTTATTAACTCATTATAGTACGTATTTTATTTTACTCTTGATGGAAAGTTGTTATTCGCACATGAAGGATTTTGATTTCCTTTTTTTTAGGGTTTTGGGGATTTAGGATTATTTTTAGATTAGTGAGTTGGATTAGCCACTATATTGTACACATTTCATTCATTTCCTTCTTGATACAAAAAGTACAGCACAGACATACAATTTGTGTATTGCTTATAACAACCAATTTCGATACAGGTGACAGTTTTCCAGCACAGGATAGATAACAAAACTATTCGGCTCGGTTCACAGCTGTGCGATGCAGGAACCTTGCAAATCCACGGTGGGTTCCAGCATTGCACGCGACTCGCACGCCAGTTCACACTGCCATATGCGATCTGCTGGGAGTGTCAATACATTGTTAATGACGCCCCCATTTCAGCTCGCTTATCACATTGTGAACTTACAGTTCGGACATAAATCCAGATGGCATGAATACCCATGCAAACTGATTCTGGTGCGGAACAAAAAAGGGTCCTGTGCGAATTTGGTCCGAATGCGATGCGATATCAGCCACACTATCTGTATGGCTGAAATCGTATTGCACGGACATCGCATGTGATTTGCACTTCAGTGTGGTACGAATCACATACAGTATCATGATATCGTAGAGCGCACAAGTGTAAACCGGGACTTAATCTTAATAGCTGCTATATAGAACTACAAAAAACATTTATTTGGACACTTGAAATTTTCGATGTACATTAAACTTGCATATGAATATAATTGAATTTTGATTCTGAAGAGATTGTCTGTATGAATCTGATAAAGTATATGTAAATCCAATCAATACAATGGATATGTGTTAATATGTTTGTAAACCCATTCAGTTTAAAGTAGAAAAAAATGCAAAACCTGTATGGATATAAAAAATGTTTTTTTTTTATAAGTGATCATATACCCTCTGTTCTCAGCTGCATAAGGTACTAGGGGTGGAGAAACGGCAGCATCCTGATCTTCCCAGTGAATGGCTTTGGAGAGTGGGAGGGCAGCATGTCAGGACAGGTCTGATCTTTGGAGGAGAGCACACTGAGTTCCCAGCATAGCTAGAGAACTGATCATGATGAATTCTTATGCCAGTTTTTAATAAAAAAACAGAGGTACTGACAGGAACACCGGGAAATTCACACAAAGGAAGCTATAAAGAGGAGAACAGGATACTTTTTTCATACAAGTACATGTTACAGCAGGCACATATCAGCGGAATGAAATGTTTGGTCTTCGTATTCTTTAGACCCCTTTCACACTGAGGCATTTTTCAGGCACTTTTGGGCGAAAAATGGCGCCTGTAAAGCACCTGAAAAATGCCTTCCCTGCAGTCCCAGTGTGAAAGCCCGAGTGCTTTCACAGTGGGGCGCTGGCAGGATGTTAAAAAAAAGTCCTGCAAGCAGAATCTTTGGGGCGGTGTATACATCACTCCTGCCCATTGAAATGAATGGGCACCACTGCCAAAGCACTTCGGCAGTGGCGCTACATGGGTGCATTTAACCCTTTATTCGCCCGCTAGCGGGGATTAAAAGCACCCTGCTAGCAGCCGAATAGCGACGGTAAAGCGCCGCTAAAACTAGCAGCGTTTTATCGTCAACGCCCGCCCCAGTGTGAAAGCAGCCTTAATGTTATTTTAAAGGAGTTGTAAAGTCTCAAGGTTTTTCACCTTAATGCATTCTATGCATTAAGGTGAAAAACCTTCTGTGGTGCAGCTGCCCCCCCAGAGCCCCCCTTTTACTTACATGAACACAATCTTTCCAGCGGCAAGCATGAGCCTAGCAGCTCCAGCTGCTGTCACGGGTCCTCATTGGATAGATTGATAGCAGCGGGAACCATTGGCTCCTGCTGCTGTCAAACAAATGCAGTGACACGGGGGGCAGGGCAGAGTCCTGCTGTCTGTGTCAATGGATGCAGCAGCCGGACTCAGGACTGTGCCAGCAGGAGTGCCCACATGGAATGTGGCTCTCTGTGGGGGCATTCAATGTGAATAAGGCGCGCTGCAGGGGGACCCCAGAATAGGAGGATTGGTGCCGTTCTCTGTGCAAAACTCTTGCACAGAGGAGGTTAGTATGACATGTTTGTTATTTACAGTGCCTTGAAAAAGTATTCATACCCTTTAAAATATTCCACATTTTGTCATGTTACAACCAAAACGAAATGTATTTTATTGGGATTTTTTGTGATGGACCAACACAAAGTGGCACATAATTGTATAGTGGAAGGAAAATGATAAATGGTTTTCAAAATGTTTTACAAATAAATATCTGAAAAGTGTGGTGTGCATTTGTATTCAGCCCTCTGTCAACACTCTGTAGAACCACCTTTTGCTGCAATTACAGCTGCAAGTCTTTTTGGGGATGTCTCTACCAGCTTTGCACATCTAGCGAGTGACATTTTTACCCATTCTTCTTTGCAAAATAGCTCAAGCTCTGTCAGATTGGATGGAGAGTGTCTTAACTGCAATTAAAATCTTGCCACAGATACTCATTTGGATTTAAGTCTGAACTTTGACTGGGCCATTCTAACACATGGATATGCTTTGATCTAAACCATTCCATTGTAGCTCTGGCTGTACACCCTGTTCCAAATTATTATGCCAATCATATTTTTCTCATTCACCTAAATAATTGATGTAAACAACATTTAGCATAATTCTAATTTTATCAACTATTAAAAGTACAGTTCAAATTTTATTGAACAAACCTCCTAATGATCACTTACAATGCACTGTTCCAAATTATAACGCTCAGTAAGTTTCAAAATACTTTATATGTTGTAAAGAACTGAAAATTGCCATTTGTTGTGTTTGCAGCATATTTACTGAAATCAAAAGCTATTTCAAACTTTGAACAACATTTTAACTTTTTAAACATTGTAACAGGTCACATTACATTTTAACATAGGACCCCTTATTTGAAAGCAACTTCACAAGTCTTGCCTCCATTGAACTTGTGAGTTTTTGGATAGTTTCTGCTTGAATTTGTTTGCAAGATGTCAGAATAGCCTCCCAGATCTGGTGTTTGGATGTAAACTGCCTCCCACACTCATAGATCTTTTGCTTGAGGATGCTCCAAAGGTTCTCCATAGGATTGATGTCCGGGGAGGATGGAGGCCACACCATGACTTTCTCTCCTTTTTATCCCCATAGCAGCCATTGATGCAGAGGTATTCTTTGCAGCATGAGATGGTGCATTGTCATGCATGAAGATGATTTTATTACGGAAAGAATAGTTCTTCCTTTTTTCAGGAACTCCACATACTTTGCAGAGGTCATCTTTACACCTTCGGGGACCCTAAATGGGCCGACCAGCTCTCTTCCCATGATTCCAGCCCAAAACATGACTCCACCACCGCCTTGCTGACATCGCAGCCTTGTTGGAACAGGGTGGCCATCCACTACTCTATCCATCTGGACCATCCAGGGTTGCACGGCACTCATCAGTGAACAGGTGAAAATTAGTCTTCATGTATTTTTCTGCCCAATGCAGCTGTTTCTGCTTGTGAGTATTGGTTCGTGGTGGTCAAATGGAAGGTTTATGCACAGTTGAAAGACTCTGGAGGACTCTACACCTTAATGTCCGTGGTACTCCAGAGGCACCAGCAGCTTAAAATATCTGTTTGCTGCTATGTAATGGTGTTTTAGCAGCTGCTCTCTTGATCCGATGCATGGATCTGGCAGAAATCTTCCTCTATGTGCCTTTATCTGCACGAAACCCGTCTGTGCTCTGAATCGGCCACAAATCTCTTAATAGTGCGATGATCACGCTTAAGTTTTCGTGAAATATCTAACGATTTCATACCTAATCCAAGGCATTGAACTATTTCACTCTTTTCGGCAGCAGAGAGATCCTTTTTCGTCTCCCATATTGCCTTGAAAATGGTGCTCTGCTTAATAATGTGGAACACCCTCCTTTAGTAGTTTTTCCTTTTAATTGGGCTCACCTGGCAATCTAATTATAACAGGTGTCCGAGATTGTTTTCAGTGATCAAAAGAGCCCTGAAACACAATGCCATCCATGCCTTAAACTGAAAAATGAAATATTTAACTACTTGCCGACCAGCCGCCGCAGTTATACGGCGGCAGGTCGGCTCCCCTGCGTGAGAGCACGTAGCTCTATGTCACCTCGCGAAGCGGCCATTTCCCCTAGTGAGTCCACCCCCCTACAGTTAGAACATACTTAACCCCTTCCCCGCCCCCTAGTGTTAACCCCTTCCCTGCCAGTGGCATTTTTATAGTAATCCAATGCATTTTTATAGCACTGATCGCTATAAAAATGCCAATGGTCCCAAAAATGTGTCAAAAGTGTCCGCCATAATGTCGCAGTACCGAAAAAAAAATAGCTGATCAGCGCCATTACTAGTAAAAAAAAAATATTAATAAAAATGCTTTGTAGGGAGAAGAAAAAACAAGATCACTGTTTCCTGTAAACACAGTTCTGTGTTTTTGTGTGTGATTGGACCGATCAGCTAACTTCAGCCAAAATCATTGGCTGAAATCCGCTGACAAACTTGTGTTTTTGCCCAATCAGGGATGGCAGGGGGTGCACACAAGTATGCCGCCAAGCCTAGAAGAAAGAGCCAACGTACAGGTATGTGATTGTGCATAAATGGAGCATAGTAAACAGTTAACTATGCCCCAGCTATGAATGAATAAAAAAAAAAGCAGTCAGTGATCAGTACCGATCACTGACTCTATTCATTAAGACAATGAAGAGACAGGTAAATTACACATTTACCAGCTCTTTCCCCGCTCTCCATCCTGAAATATCCCACAGCAGTGCTGATGGGGGGCCAGGGAAGCACACAGGAGGACAGTGATAGGGTGGGAGCAGCATGTGGAGGAACCTATGTCCTTCATTTCTCTTCTGCAACCCTTGAATGTCTGAGGGAAGGAGAGGAGGAGAAGCAGGCATTCAGCGGCTACATGGAGGGATCGGTTCTACATACCGTTACCCCACCACCCTCCAGTTTAGGCATACTGGGGGGGCCACATGGGCCCCCTGGAGCATGGAACTGGGTCATAATGGCGACCCCTGTATGTACGTCCCCGGCTGGAATGTGTATCTACGTAGACAGACGACGGCTATAAAGAGAATGTAGGAAATCAGCAGTACTGGAATGCAACAAAGGATGGAAAAAGGTGAAAAATAAGTGCCATTGTTTGTAATACACAGTGCTTTAGAAGCAAAATGTCATTGGCTGATTCATGCTTGTCTGTTCTGATTAGGGTGACCACATTTCCAAACTACCATTCAGGGACACCCTCCCTTCCCAAAAATCAGCTTGTGCTGTAATGAATCACAGCATAGTGATTGGACACAAGAGTCGGGATTTATGATTTCTCCAATCACAAGCAGGGGGCGGGGATTGTGCACCTCCAGGCATTCCCGGCCAGGATAAGTACTGTCAATGAGAAAAGTGGTGATGTGGCTGCCTTTTTCTTTTTTGGGGGCATCAGATTGGCCCGGGGGGGGGGGGGTGGCTGTGTCGGTGACAGTTTCATTCCGGGACATCGTATTGTCCTGGAATGAATGTGCCCGGGACAGACCTGCAAAATGCGGGACTGTCCCGGGACAGACCTGCTAAATGCGGGACTGTCCCGGGACATGTGGTCACCCTAGTTCTGATGCAGCAAAACTCTTGTGGTCAAGTAGAAATCCTATTCTTTCGTATGTGCTTGGTTCCTATCTATGCAGTGTAGTGTGAAAGACAAAGGGAAAGTCTATGGGCTTATTCACACCTACACGTGTGCGTTACCATGCACAATGCATGCATACAGTGTAAATCCAGGCTTTACGTCTACTTTAGGTTGTAGCTATATGGAAAGGGGACATTTGCATGTTTGCAACCCCAAATATCTGACTTCAGTCCAATATCTTCAAAACTGTATTAAATGTTTAACTTTTCCTATGATGTTATCAACACACGTGTCTGTGCCAACTGGCTAATACACCATGAAAAGGAAATGCAGATTGATCAAACAAGATTTTTCCTAACAAGAAAGCCAGAAGGCAAACAGTGATTTAATATAACAGCAGAAGCCAGCACGCACATCAGCAAGGTGCCCATATATCCTAATAGTTTCCAGACTGTCAGTTGGCAGCGAGTATCATCCGTTGTGTACCCCTCTGGCAAGAGGAAGATTGCACACTCCTCATCTTCTTGACATTTCTTTGAACGTTTAACGTAACTAGTGGGTTAGCATTTGCAATTATTTGGTTTGAAAATTAAATCCTCTGTGCAGATCCTGTTCATAAGAGCCTTGTCCGCATCCCATGCCAAAAAAAGAAACGCAATAGCATTTTGTGCTGTCATTTGTCTGTAACAGCGCAGAATTAATCTCATCACCTGTAGATTTATTAAATACATTATTTGCAATTTCTATGTGCAAAGTGTAGTAACTCAAAGCAACCAATTAGAAACAATTTCTTAAAAGGTAAATATACTGGATCTCCCAACCAAATCACATTTAGTTTGTTAAAGCACATTGAATCATAATCAATTACTTATTTTTTTTTTTTTTTGTTTTGTTAATATTTTTATTTTATGCATTTTACATTTTACACAAATGTACATAAAATAATTAATTATGGGTATTCTGTATATCTATCTATAAACCATTACATTTCTTGAGTTAGGAATGTAAGTTTGTTTGATTCTGGACAATAATGGGATCCTGGATAATATGCATTGACCTAGGAAACTTAAATCATATACTTATAATATAGAAACCAATGATAATATCAATGACCATTTTTAACAAAAAAATAATAATCTTGTTTTTACCTTTTTCCAGCCTTTGTTGCATCTTTTTGTTTTTTTGCAGCCACTTCTGACTATACAGTTGTGCATGCACTCTAGCCAGGGCTATGTGGCATTTCTCAGGGCCACTGTGACAAAAGTGGACAATGCCTGTGCAATGTATGTTAAAGCGGAGGTTCACCCAAAAATCAACTTTCTGCCATTAGATCCAGCATACTGCTGACATCTGCAGTATGCTGTTTTATTTTTTTTTGTACTTATCGTTTTATCAGCCGTTGTTATCCGGCTCCGAGCGGGGATTCCTTCCAGGTAAAGGCGTTCCTAAGCCAAGCAGAGTTGATTGACGGGCTGCTAAAGCGTGCAACGCCTTAAACACCCGAGTGTCACTTCGGGTATTTTCGGAAGGCGTGACGCGCTTTAGCAGCCCATCAATCAAATCCGCTTGGCTTAGGAACGCCTATTCCCCGCAGAAATCCCCGCTCGGAGCCGGATAACAGCGGCTGATAAAACGATAAGTACAAAAAACAAACAAAAAAAAAACAACATGCTGGATCTAATGGCAGAAAGTTGATTTTTGGTTGAACCTCCGCTTTAAGGACAGCAACGTGTAGTCTCTATTGGAAGCCCACGTGGCAGGATGGCAACGCTGTCACCCTACAATAGGAAATAGATGAACTGGGACCCTAATGATTAGCAGGATCAATTTTAAAGAATTTTGAAACATTGAAAATTTTGTTTTGAACTTACACTAATATGTTAAAGCAGAGATTGTGTTTACGTCGACTTTGAATGATCTAATTACGTCACCATCTGTTATGTTAATTTTTATTCCTTTGGGAAAAATGTTTTAACCACTTCAATACAGGGCATTTTCACCCCCTTCCTGCCCAGACCAAATTTTAGTTTTCAGCGCTGTCGCACTTTGAATGACAATTGCGCAATGGCAATGACGTCATGCGACGTGGCTCCCAAACAAAATTTACGCCCTTTTTTCCCCACAAATAGAGCTTTCTTTTGGTGGTATGTGATCACCTCTGCGGTTTTTATTTTGTGCGCTATAAACAAAAGAAGAGCGACAATTTTGAAAAAAACACTATCTTTTACTTTTTGATTTAATAAATATCATAATTTTTGAAAAAAAAAAACGTTTTTTTTCTCTCAGTTTAGACCGATACGTATTCTACATATTTTTGGTAAAAAAATCGCAATAAGCCTATTTGATCGGTTTGCGCAAAAGTTCTAGCGTCTACAAAATAGGGAATAGAATTATGGCATTTTTTTTTTTTTTACTAGTAATGGCAGCGATCTGCGATTTTTATTGTGACCGTGTCATTGTGGCAGACATATCGGACACTTTTGACACATTTTTGGGACCATTCACATTTACACAGCGATTAGTGCTATAAAACTGCACTGATTACTGTGTAAATGTGATTACTGGCAAGAAAGGGGTTAACACTAGGGGCGCTGAAGGGGTTAAATATGTTCCCTAAAGTGTGTTCTAACTGTAGGGGGAGGGGACTCACAAGGGAAGGAGATCGATGTGTGTTCCTCTGTACTGGGAACACACATCAGTCTCCTCACCGCTGACAGGACATGGATCTGTGTGTTTACACGCACAGATCCATGGTCCTGCCATGATTGCAGGCAATCGCGGGTGCCCGGCGGACATCGTGGCCGCCAGGCACGCGCACCAGATCCGAGCAATGCGGCGGGGGGGCGCGCGCTGCCCCCTAGCGGCTGGGAATGCAAGGACGTCATATGACGTCCACTCTGAAGGAGGAAAAGTTCCCGCCGATGTCATTTTACAATGACTCGGTAGGGAAGTGGTTAAAAAATAAATAAAAAAATTGTGTAATTGTCAAAAAGCGCTCTGTTGATCCTGCCGTTCACTGTCCCCCCTCCTTGCCTGTATCCTCAGTGCAACCTGAGGTTGTGTAGACCAGTCATTGCCACATCTACTGAGCATGCTCAAGTTTCAGTTCCCCCCTCTAAGTTGTTAATTTGGTCCTTTTTATTATCTGTGCAGTCCACATGACTATGGAGTTACCCATGTGGGCATATACACAGTGGTAAATTACACTCCCTTCTCTCCTCCTCCATGTCTTTGTATTGCAAAACACTATGAGGGCAGGAATTAAGATGTTGATTGAGGGAGGCTTCCCCTCCCTGTTAATCCCAGCACATACACACCATAGACACAGGCTGGAGGTGTGTAACACAGCCTGCGATTGGCAGAAGCTCCTCCAGCTATCTTTACAGTGTGAAAAAACATGAAATCTATTGTCAGTCAATATAAACTCTGCCTACAATATGTTACTGCAAACAAATAATAAAACATTTGCTTTGAAATATATAGATTTGTAATCTATTTATCTTGATTCTCTGTTCTGATTTTTATTTTTTTGTCATGTGACTGGCACAGCTCCAATTAGCGCTGTGCAGACACAGATTCAGGCCCAGATTCTCGTAGGAAAAACTACGGCGTATCTCCAGATACGCCGTCGTATCTCTGAGTCTGAGCCGTCTTATCTTGGCGCCTGATTCAAAGAATCAGATACGCCAGAATTTGTATAAGATACGACCAGCGTAAGTCTCCTACGTCGTTGCATCTTAACTGCATATTTACGCTGGCCGCTAGGGGTGTGTACGCTGATTTACGCCTAGAAATATGTAAATCAGCTAGATACGCCAATTCACAAACCTACGCCCGACCGTCGCATTACAGATACGCGGTTTACGTTAGGCTTTTCCCA
Organism: Rana temporaria; assembly: GCF_905171775.1. Lineage (NCBI taxonomy): Eukaryota > Metazoa > Chordata > Amphibia > Anura > Ranidae > Rana > Rana temporaria. The sequence goes on from NC_053494.1 coordinate 52,932,713, forward strand.
GCGTAAAGTTACCCCTGCTATATGAGGCGTACCAATGTTAAGTATGGACGTCAGAACAGCGTTGAACTTTTCACGTTTTACGTTGTTTGCGTATGTCGTTCGCGAATAGGGCTGGGCGTCATTTACGTTCACGTCAAAAGCATTGGCTTCTTGCGGGTTAATTTGGAGCATGCGCACTGGGATACTTTCACAGACGGCACATGCGCCGTTCGTAAAAAAAGTCATATTAAATTTACATAACACACGCCCACATCTTCCACATTTGAATTAGGCGGGCTTACGCCTATTTACGCTACGCCGCCGCAACTTTGGTTTGAGAATACCGCACTTGCCTGTCAAAGTTGCGGAGGCGTAACGTAAATAGGATACGTTACGCCCGCACAAAGATGCGCGCTTCTACGTGAATCCGGGCCTCATAGTGTAGATGTACTCTGCTGTTATAGTGTATACATCAGCAGAGTAGTAGAAACTCCTTCCCCGAGGACAGGAAAAACCTAGGAAAAATGTTAAATAATACATTAAATATAATGGAATGATCTTTATACATAAACATAACAGATAATGGCAATTAAACATTGGGGTTTATTTACTAAAGCTGGAGAGTGCAAAATCAGTCTCACTTCTGCAAAGAAACCAATCGGCTTCTAACCCCAGCTTCTTCTTCTCTATGCAGAAGTAAGAGTGATGTTGGTCTTTCCAGCTTTAGTAAATAAACCCCATTGTATCATTAGCATCACTTTAAGCAGCCAAAGACTGTCACCCAGTACAGGAATGTTCTTTTTTTTCAAACTTTTCCCAGCTATTGCCAATTCTTGGGGAGAACGGTGTTGAAAGCATCTAACTGCGCTGCTCTCCTCCACATTCATATAAACTTGTTAGGTTGACTACACTAACCTTGCAGGTTTTTGGGTTGCCCTGCACTGCCTAAAAGATTTACTACCCTAAAAGAATTTGGGTAATGCACATCCAACCACTCCCTAATGGCAATGGGCAGCCCAAGGGATCAAATCCAGATCATCCACAAGGCAAATTAGGCAGGAGCATAAGACCCAGTGGGTGTCCAGGGTTCCAGCTACAGCCTTCAGGCTCCTGGAGAAAAACTAGAGCAGGCATCACTAAATTGAGGATCGTGGTCCGGGTCCGGATTGAGTCACTGTCCCATCCGGACCACCACAGTGCCGCAATTTAGGAGCCAGTTCTTCACCTTAGCCGTTGCCTCCAGCACAGTGGAGAGTGGGAAGCACAGTCTCTTTGGATGGAGGGCAGGCAGAGTGCAGAGTGTGGGGGACTGTATTATGAATGGGGGCTGTATTGGTAATAGGGGATCAGAGCTGTGGGGAGGCTGTACTCTGAATGGGGAGGCAGGGCTGCAGGGGGGGCTGCATTGTGAATGGTGAATAGGGGGCCAGAGGTGCAGGGTTCTGTGATGTGAAAGTGAGCAGAGGACACCACCGAAGGGGGTGCTGTGAAAGGGGGCAGAGGACGCCGCTGTAGGGGAGGATGTGAAGGAGGGGATGGAGCACACGACTGTGGAGGAGGGGGTGGTGTGTTTGGGGGCAGAGGACACTACTGTGGGGGGGACACTGATAAAGGAACAGGACAGTGATATAGGAGAAGGGAGGCTATGATGTAAAGCAATAGTTCTCAACCCCCAGGCTGGGCCTGTTGATGACCAGCACCTCCTACTGTCCAGCCATCCCCATGTGTCCTCTCCTTCTTTGCTCACCCACCCACCAATGTAATCCTATTAGCAGGGCAGGGGGTGGGAGGAGCTGCAGATCGGACTGAAGAGCTCCTTTTGCCCCCTGTCCTGCTGATAGGATGACATTGTTGGAGAGGAGGGGGAGCCAGGAGAGGATGCACAGACTGGTCACAGCCTCTTCCCTACCAAAGGTGAGAGTCCTGTGCAGGAGAGGCAGAGATTAGCAATGTGTGATGTTAGAGAGGAAAGGAGAGGGGCGGCACAGACTGCAGGGGCACTATGATGGAGGAGCCTGTGATTGCCAGGGGCACTGTAATATAAAGAGGACTGCACTGTAATCATTACAGTGCCCCTTTTCAATGAAGTCCCTTTTATATTACAGTGCAGTCCCCTTTACATCACAGCCACCCTTTACATTGCAGTGCCCCCTTTACAGAACAGTCCCTGTTACATTAATGTAAAGGGGACTGACCTGTAATGGGGCACTGTAATGTACATGGGAGGCTGTGATATGAAGGGGAACTGAGAACACTCACATAAAGGGGGTTTTTGCTGTAAAGGGGGGTTATGGTGTGAACTTTTTCAGTTCCGTGGATGCCATAAAACCGTTGCCTGGTTTCAAAAACGTTGGGGACCACTGATGTAAAGGACCTGAGTCATTACACAAACATGCGATTTGGACATCTACTAGAAGAAAATTGTACTGATCGGACCTCCATGATTTTGAATTCAATACCCCTGAACTAGAGGCATAACACAAGTGGTCAAAGCTTTGCTCCTGCCTGTCACTTCATAATTGAGGATGCACTGGTAAGCAGGTAGTGTCTGATGGGGCAGGCAATGCCAGTACAGGCAGTACAAGTCCCCCTACTTATGTGTGTCGATTACAATCCTAATCAATCTCACATTTTAGAGGGTGGTGGGGGGTGCAAGTCTGCTACTTTGCCTACAGCCTTATTCTGCCTTAATCCACCTCTGTAAAGCCCCGTACACAGGATCCGAAAATCGTACAAAAAATGGTGCATTCGAATCGATCGCGCGATAATCAGATCTTTAGTACAGAGCTTTCGAGAGCTGATCAGGACAGTTCATCCGGTATTATTCTATTGGACATGCACGGAATTGTACGATTTTTGTTTAATCAGTACAGCGGTCATTCGAAAATGCAATACAAATGCATTACAACACATGACATCACTTCTGAATTTTTATTCTGTCGTACGAGAATTTTCATGACTTTAGTAAACTCATCAGATTCGACATGAGATCAGCATGCAAAAAAAACAGACGATCATTCGTCCGATAATCTCATTGTGTGTATGGGGCATAAGGAATATAAGCCAAAAGATTTAACCAGCCTGGAACTACAGGTAACGGAAATATGAGATACGAGTAGACAGACCTTTAACTATCTAGAATTTATATTTTGGGGTTTGCAAATTTAGTATTTACTGAACCTTTGGAACAGTTAAGCCACGTACACACGGTCGGAATTTCCGATGCAAAAAGTCAGATGGGAGCTTTTCATCGGATTTTCCAACTGTGTGTATGCCCCATCTGACTTTTTCTGTTGGAATTTCCGACGGACTTAGATAGAGCATGTCAAAAGTCTGACCGTGTGTACGCAGCGTTACAATTCTTTTGATTCCAGCTGATACATTTTTCACTGGGTCCATGTTGCTGAGGAGCCAGATGAGTCCTCTGAAGATATAAGAAATCATTTCTTGTTTTTTTTTTCTATACCTGGAGCCTTCATAGCTGGAATCTGACTTCTTACTAGAATGCTTATATTTCTGCAGATTGTACAAAACAGCCCTATTGTGTTTTTATCACACTAACAAGGGTATCCTGTAAACATTGTCAAGAAGAATTGAGGTATACTAATATACCTGACCAGTCTTGACCAGAGTTCATCCATACTTTTTTTTGTTCTCTTCTTTGTTTTCAGGTGCATCTTTTACGCACCAACACTCGGCCATTTGACAAAGTTTGTGTCTGATAATATTAATACCTACTCCAAAATACACAGTCCCTGACCTACATTGCTGTAGTCTGGTAATAAATAATTAATTGTTCAGAGAAGGTGGATTGACACTAGTCTGCTGAAGGGACAAGAAGAGCTATTTTCCACTTTCTTGTCACTCTTCTCTCGACCACAAGCTTCTATTCCGGTGTTAAAGTGTGTTAAAGTGCTGCCCAAGGCATTAGAGCTTTGACTGGTGCCTAGTTCTTCCCCTACTTCAGGGTCTTAAAGGCCTATGATGTGGCTATCGAGCCAAGACTTGCGCTCACGTGATTGGGAGACGCTCGGTTGCCGGCCAGAGTTCCCCTGTTGAGACAAGTCACATCAAACACTGCTTGGATACATTCTAACCCTATTGTGAAGAACTGAGACTGCCTCCTATCTCTCCCCTCGATATATGATCATGCTGAATGGATGAATTAAAAAATTCCAGCAAGCTGCTGCCTTAACAAAATAGGCAATACCATTGGGAGTGACAGCGAAGAATGTAGCGGTAATGTATGATTCCTCATACTAATCTGCCTTATTGCTAGCTGACTGAACTAGTACCCCTGTCACTGTGTTTACAGCTGATTATGAACTTCTGACCTAGCCTGGTCAAGGGCAATTGATGATTGAACATACCACGAATAAGTGAATTCATGATTAAATCTTGTCATCTAATTATATTTCCAATGGACTAACATTACCTAGCTTACTGGAGAGCTACATGTGAGATCCAAACATGCAACTTAAACTGACTCCCAGGAATATTGTTGGCCTTCGTGGACAATTGATTCACCATGTATTTTTCTTGCTCAATCCAGGTTTAATTTAGTAGTTGGAATTACCAAGGTGATCCATAATTTGTGATCACACAATTTGTCCCCTTTTTTCCATTCATTTAAGTGACACATGATGCTTATTATTGCCCCTCCCTTCCCTCCACACTTGGTCCAGCCCCCTGTAAGTTGCACCCATTGACCACTTAAGGGAATACTATTTACTTAATTACTATTATAGATTCCCTCTCCTTAAAAGTCTAAAATTATTACTGCGATTGGATTGGGGTGCTCATAACTCGCGGCTGGCCCGAAATGTCCGGACTAGTGTTGTGTTTTATGTCTTGTCATTTGCGTGTCCTGTTTGTTCATGGCAATCAATCTCTATTTGATACAATTTTTTCATTGGTTCATTAAAACTGCACTTTTTAACATATCTAATCTTCTGATATTGGAATACAATTTATATATTTTGGATAATTCCAACTTTGATCATAATTTATTGCTAAGAGTAATCCCTTTCAGCCTGCTTAAACCACAGGCTAACCCTCTCTCCCTTTAGTCTAGATGATTCCCAAGGCACAATGCAGAATCCTCAACGAGGTGAAGAAAAACCTATGGCCTCGTACGCATGGCCGAGGAACTCGACGGGCGAAACACATCGTTTTGCTCGTCGAGTTCCTTGTGAAGCCGCCGAGGATCTCGGCGAGCCAACTTTTCCCATTGCCCTCGGGGAAAAAGAAGACATGCTTTCTTTTTGGCCCGACGAGATCCTCGGCGGTTTCCTTGTTGAAAAGTGTACACACGACCGGTTTCCTCGGCAAAAAAAAACCCAGCAAGCTTCTTGCTGGTTTTTGCCGAGAAACTCGGCCGTGTGTACGAGGCCTGAGAGTAACAGCCGATCTACCAACCTTTTTCAGCTCAGCTCTGTCGGCCAGGCTGCAGTTCACAAGGGCCAAATGTTGGCCTGTTTCTTTTGAACTGGCCGATGCCGCCCGACATTTGCCCTGTTTGTACTACAGCAGGCTTTAGAGAGGGTGAATATGAAAACAGATTCAGGTACTTATATTAGCTGTTGCATAAATAAAACATAATAGAGCCCATGTCCAGCCTAAAAGTTAGGAGAATTACCTTTTCTGTTTTCATTTTTCTCTGTGACCCCACTGGAAAAAATTACCTTTGCTCCCTATTCCTGTGACACCCATGCAAGAAATAGGGGGGAAAGGGGGGTGAAATTGTTTTCGCAACAGTATGGCACTGACAGCAATTAACACATTGTTAGAAGTTCTAACCCTTCCTCTCTCAAATAAAAATGTATTCTTTTTTTATATACCTATGAGAGATTTCCCATTCCCTCTGGTTCTGACAGGAAGTGAGGATAAATCTCCCCAGTAGGACATACTGTATATAGTATAATAAATCTGGAAGATGCTCTAAAATTTTTAATTTAAAAATAACATATTTTAGCTGGAATTGGAGAAAAAATAATTGGATTAAGACGTGATCTAATGTATATATATTTTTTTTCCAACAACAAAGTGTTACATTGAATTAAATAAATGACAACATGGTGTTCATGGAGTTACAAAATACAAAAAATACAGTTTTTATTTAAGCACTGTAAAAGCATGGAATTTTCAGAGTAATGTAACATGTTAATAAGGTTCTTCAATCCCCCCACCTAAAAAATAAAATAAAAAAGTCAGCAGCTACAAATACTTTTAATAAAAGGTCCAGGTATCCAGCACTTTCCTCAACCGGGCCTGTTCTTTGCCAGGCCCCAGTGCCACCATGCTAACTGGGCTTGTGTCCCAAGAGTCTGCAGGCAGAGGAAGAGGCAAACTTCCACTTGGTTCACCTAAGCGATTCGGGCAGAAGTGAGAGTAGGTACCTGTCAAAACCAGTTACCCACTCCCAAAAAAAATATGAATATGTGCCAAAATTTGGAAAAGGGGGAGGTGGCAGAAAAGCAACACTTCCCATTAGGGGTAAAGTTCCGCTTTAAGTGTTGTTTTTCTGATCAGGTGAGGTTCCTTTGTGTGGGACTTCTCAGGGGACAAACAAGTGTTTCTAGCCATTGAATGAGCTTCCAACCACTGTACAAGTTACCACCACTAATTTTATTGTGCATGTGTCTTTTTTATCATCTGAAAAGTTGCAGAGGAAACTGCAGTGGGTACAGTTGGCACCAGGCAAGGCAATGTCTTTGTTTGTATAGATAATACAAAATATCATCAAAAGTGGGCAATACTCCGTATTACTTCAGGTGTTTCCAGTGAAGGGTACAGTGCAAAAAGCTATTTAGACAATGGTGACCTTTCAACCTTCTGACAACTATTAAGTCAAGTCTCTTTTCTGTCCTGCATGACTGTGCACAAGGCCATGTCACTAAAAATTTAGTTTGATGAGTTTGATATGGAGATCGGTACAGAGCCCTCAATCCTGTTAAACCCCATTGATGAAATTGGAACATTGATTGTCATCTAAAACCATCACCTGACCTCACAAATTCTCTTTTGGCTGAATGGACACACATGCCCAAATACACCCACCAAAGTCCTGTGGAAAGCCTTCCCAGAAGAGTTGAATTTGGTACAACTGCAAAGATAAAAATCTTATTCCAAAACCATGTGTATTGATATGGAGTTCCCCTGCTTTTGTGGGTGTTACTACCTCTGCTCTTCCAAGAAGCTTTTGGAGAGCATCTGAGGAAATGAGTGCCCCAAAAACTATTTGTGAGGTCAAAGACTCATGTTGGACGAGAATACCAGGCTTACAACTGGGTTTGTAATTCAGCCGTATTGTGTTTAATGTGGTTGAGGAGAGGGCTTAGTGCAGGACACTTGATGTCCCCCCAACAACAAACTATGAGGCTGATTTACTGAAACGGGAGAGTGCAAAATCTGGTGCAGATGTGCATGGTAGCCAACCAGCTTCTAACTTTAGCTTGTTCAATTGGGCTTTACCCAAAAAAACAGATCTTGCACTTTCCAGTTTTAGTAAATTAACCCCTATGTCTTTATGGAGCTGGCTGGCTCACACATTGTTGCTACAAGGTTGGAAGTGCTAGATTTTCTAAAATGTCTTTGTATGTTGTAGTGTTAACATCACCCTTCACTGGAAGCACTCGGTTTCCTATTTTACCTGCAAAGCTGATATTGGGTAAACCTAGTATTGCCACTGGAGTATTTCTGTTAAATGTACTATTATGATTGAACTGTTTTACTGAGGCCATTAGTTAACTGATATAGTACACGATTAATGACTTGATCTAAATGGTTCAGTGTCCAGAATGTTCATCATTATTAGTGGTGTACTTGGAACAGCTTCTGCTAGTGATGTCTTCAGCACTTTATTGGCTCTTTTAGCAAATGAGTTGCCAGATAAAGGTACATTATTCATATACATTATCTTACCAACCTTAGTTTCATCTCTTATAAATCACTTAATCACACACTACAGAAATTACATAAAATTACATACATATATCTAAGCGTAGTTTGAGCACAGCAGACAGTACATAAATTATATTCACAGGAGCAATGTTTTTAAACATTGTATATGCAAATACAAAGGCTCTACATGAATCTAATAAGGTTGTATTTATAAAACCAGCATTTTCAACAATGGATGCTCCTTTTGTACACACTGTATTGGGATAAGCTGTAAACATTGTATCATTCAAGGTGGCCATACATAGATGTATTTATCCAAACCAATACATTCTTGGATGTGTACGGAGGAATGCCTGGTCCAAAATTCATCTAATTTGAAGGTCTTTTTGAAATATTTAATGTTTAAGAGCATCAAATACAACCAACTTGTTTCAGGGGGAAAAAAGAAAAAACTCTCCCTTCATCAGTTGATATTAATTAAATCATGAGGGAATGCAATAGGGCCCCTGTGTTAAGGCTTGATGAAGACTAGCATCTCCTGCAGGCCCTAACAGCAGCCGGCTGAGCGTGCATCTAAAATGAATGAACAGTCATACAGTAAATATTTTCCATTATACATTTTCACAGGGTAAGTGTGACAGGGTAAGTCCTATATGACCCTGACCAAACTCTGTCCATAGTTCAGGTAAAACTGCACCCCGTGTCAATATGTCCTTCCTCTTTTGGTGAAAGAATTGTGACAGTCCTGCCTAATGAGGTTAGTTAGGAGGTATAAATAATATTTGTCCCAAGAACTATAATAGCAAATGAACAAAAAATGTATTGGTTACATTGTGAGTTTTCATCTCTTCCTGTGTAAAGAGCAATTGTCTGTAATAAAAAAATAAGCACCTCATTTACCATTTACTATCCCTCTTCATAGGTATGTGTAGATAATGTGCCAGGCATATTAAAAACCTTAAGATGATCAGACCATTTCTAACGAACACCATCCTATGCCTATAATCACCTTTAATGCACAGTGGTAAAGTTCCCAATACCTCTAGTAATTTTACAAACACAAATGCATTTGGTAGCAATTCCTGGCTAGAATCTTCTACAAAATAATTTGAATATAGACATTATTATCTAAAAATCTATATATAGTTTAAAGAAAAAAACATATTTTTATTAATATAGGATTACTTAGATGGCTGCCCTTTCTTAAAGCCAAATACTGAATAAATGAAAATCTGTTTCTGATATTTCTTGTATTAAGTGGTAATTTTGCAGACATAATAAAAAATGCATTTTGACTTGTAATGTCTCCAGTGTTTGTCAGCTTCACTATTTTTAACCTCCATGCAGCCTGGGATTTCCATGGTATGATATGTACTAAGTGTAGCACAGTGATGTTGTTAGATTTACTAATAGATATAGCATTGTGATGTTTTAAAGTATGATACATTCACTAATAATGCACCAAGTATAGCATAGTGGTGTCTCTGGTAATTGTTACATTCACAATAAACACACTGAAAATAGCAGTGATGGCGAATGTTGGCACCCCAGATGTTTTGGAACTACATTTCATATGATGCTCAACTACACCGAAGAGTGCATGAGCATTATGGGAAATGCAGTTCCAAAACATCTGGGGTGCCAAGGTTCGCCATCACTGGAATATAGCATTGTGATGTTTTGGTGCTTGTCAGATTCACTAATAATGTATTCAGTGACTGCAATATTTCTAATGATTGTCAGATTCACTATTAAAGAGACACTGTCATCTTTCCCATGCAGGACAAAGTGACAGTGTCTCTGCAAAGAGCCCCCATGCCCTTAAACTCACCTTACTAGCACTTCCCGATGCTTATTCCTCCATTGGAACACTAAAGCCTCGTACACACGATCAGTCCATCCGATGAGAGCGGTCTGAAGGACCGTTGTCATCGGTTAACCGATGAAGCTGACTGATGGTCCGTCGTGCCTACACACCATCGGTTAAAAACTGATCGTGTCAGAACGCGGTGACGTAAAACACAACGACGTGCTGAAAAAAAACGAAGTTCAATGCTTCCAAGCATGCGTCGACTTGATTCTGAGCATGCGTGGATTTTTAACCAATGGTTGTGCCTATTAACGATCGGTTTTGACCTATCGGTTAAATTTAAAGCAAGTTGGCTTTTTTTTTAACCAATGGTTAAATAACCTATGGGGCCCACACACGATCGGTTTTGACCGATGAAAACAGTCCATCAGACCGTTGTCCTCTGGTTAACATACCGTGTGTACGAGGCCTTATAGATGCTTCCAAGGATGAGGGAGCTTGTGACCTCCTCCCTACAGCAATACTTGGGCCTAGCAGTCAATTGCATCGCTTGAGCACTTTCACATGGCTAAAGTAGTAGTCTCACCACTCCCTGTGGTCAAACTAGGAATTTCAGTGCTGGCTGGGACGGAGGAAGAAGCAATGAGGGAGTGCAGGCATGATGAGTATAAAAATATTTTGGGAATTCCTTTGCAGAAACACTGTGACATTGCCCTGCCTGGAAAAGGTTACAGGGCCTCTTTAATACGCTCACTAAAGCACTGAGTAAAGCACTGTGACGTCAGACTTACTAAAAATGCACTTAGTCATTGTGATGTCTGTAGTAAATGTCCAATGCACTCATTTCAGCATTGTCTGTGGTGTTTGTGAGATTTCTATTAATGCACTCATTACAAATTTGATGTCTTTGTTTAAATTTACCATAAATGCACTCATTACATCATTGTGATGTTGTGCTTCGCGATCACCATACGTGACATAAATGTTGTTCATAATATCCGAAATTAATTTACATCAACTAAAATAATTTCATAACAACAGTGATGATGATAATAAAAAAAAGTAAAAAAGTGGGAGTATGGCCTCAAATAAGAAGTTATAATAAAAATATTAAGGTACCATCATCCGGGTATTGATGAACAAATAAAGAGGGAGGGCGGGAATGGGGGAATAGTTGCTGAGGCTAAACCCAGAACAAACCTGCCCAACGGTGATGATGACCTTTAATCCAAGGCAACCATATCTTTTGGGGATTCTGCATTTAATAGCTAGACTCTAGTGAGTTAGTTACTAAAATTATTGGTTTACATAAAAGATGGAAAACAAAAATATGAAACTGGTTTCATTTGCAAATCAGATGCTACATCTATTTTGAAAAGATACCTCTACTGCTAATTTATATATTTACTATTGTATATATCAGTTTTTACATTTATATCAAATAAAAATAAAATCACCAACCACCCTATCCTTAAAAGTCTAAAAAATTATATTACATTTTACCTGCCACGATACCAAGATATACATCCATGTAATGTTAATATCCAAAAATCATATTTAAATTCAACTATCTGGAATGAAAATCTGAACTGATTTCTTGAACGGCGGTGTAAAGTGCAGATGAGTGGACAAACAGTAATTCCATATAAATTGTACATTGTAGTAGCAAAATATATTTTTAAATCTATAGTATTTCTGAGAATGTACCTAGTATCAAAGTAGAAAAAGTATACCGGATATATCAACTGCCCTGCCTAAAGCTGTGGATTTGTGTAGAGTATTTTTTTAAGTGTTCATCATTGTCCTCTTCTCCGTGTTGTTGCTGGTAATGCTGGTAAAACTTACTGCCACTGCCATCAGAGCCAGCGTCCTGGCCAGCGGGTAAGCCTCTGCTGGACATGTTTAGTATGGTAGAAGTTAATGTGTTGATATAATTTTTAGCTAAAGTTAGAGTCTCAATTTTGGAGAGTTTCTTTTCTGCTCTGACGTGTGGAATGACCTCTCTGAGTGCCTGAAATGCGTTGTTTAGTTTATGCATCCTTTGTCTTTCCCGTTCATTGCTCTCCAGTCTCCGGGTGCTATGTTCCTTCCCTTGTGACATCTGCCTTCTTTTCCTTGTGCTCTTCCCGGACTCCGGACTCTTCCCTTTACTCCTCTCTTTATACACAAAACACTTATCATTATCATCCTCACTTGACGTCTCCTGTGTCACACTTTCATCGTCATCTTCCAGGTCAATCTCCAGCCTTCTTCTTGTTGCTCTTGCCTTTGTCTTCATATTGCTGTAGAAGCAGGGGCAAAATTGATTGAAGCCTTTCTTAGAATTTTTCTGCCGGCTCTATGCATTAAAATTCTGTGGAAAGTATGAGAGAATTAGAAACAGTCTCTTGAAACTTAGTAGATCTTGTGAAAATCGCTGCACCTGTTTCAAGATGACAGCTCAGTTTCACAATTCAGTACCACAAAATAAAATTCTGGAACTAAAAGTTATACATATGTGTGCTTTACTGGTTCTGTAACCCCTTCATGACCTGAGCTGTTTTATTATTTCATAATCGGGCCAATTTTGCAGTTTGTAGGATAGATTCAACTCCTAATCTGTAATTCCTTTGTGTTTTTACAAAAATGTTTTACGTTTTCTGGAGACTTATTTGGTTTTCTTTTGACAGCATTGTAATGATGTTTACTATTCACAAAAAGAATGATATAAAACTGAAACATTTTCATAAAATCTGCCCCTTTAAAGCAGTGACCGGGCCATTTAATGGCTCACATACTATCTGCCGACTAGATTGCAGGGAGAAATATCAACAACCTGAGATATTCAGATGATACCACACTAATGGCAGAAAGTGAAGAAGAACTAAAGAGTCTCTTAAAGGGGTGGTTCCCCCTAAAACACATTTCTAACAATAGATTCGTAATACCCGTTACACTGCGGGTAGGCTGGCTTTTTTTTTTTTTAGTACATACCTCGATCTCGGCGTTTCGTCCCTTGTCAGTGGGCGTTCCTAGTTGATTGACGTTCCTCGGACGGGCGCATACGTGACGTCACGACTTTCCGAAAGAAGCCGAACGTCGCTGCGCAGGCGCTGTATAGAGCCGACTCTATACGGCGCCTGCGCAATGACGTTCGGCTTCTGTCGGAAAGTCGTGACGTCACGTATGCGCCCGTCCGAGGAACGTCAATCAACTAGGAACGCCCACCGCCAAGGGACGAGACGGCGAGATCTCGGTATGTACGGAAAAAAAAAGCCAGCCTACCCGCAGTGTAACGGGTCTTACGAATCTATTGTTAGAAATGTGTTTTAGGGGGAACCACCGCTTTAATGAAGGTGAAATAGGAGAGTGCAAAACCTGGCCTGAAATTGAACATTAAGAAAACTAAGATCATGGCAACCGGTCCCATCACTCCTTGGCACATAGAAGGAGAAGAAATAGAAACAGTGACAGATTTTATCTTCCTAGGCTCCAAGATCACGGTAGGCGGTGACTGTAAAGCAGGAACAAAGATTGTCTCTGGACAGATTTTAGCCTTTTATTAAAAGAAGGACAGCACTACAAGTCACAGCAAAATAAAACCTGACTGTTGACGTGTTTCGCACTGAAACTAGTGCTTAGTCATAGCTAACATTTATCTATGACTAAGCACTAGTCAGGTTTTATTTTATTTTGCTGCGACTTGTAGTGCTGTCCTTTTAATAAAAGGCTACAATTTGTTCAGAGTGCGGCTGTCCAGAGACAATCGTTGTTCCTGCTTTGTTAAGTGCATTGCCTGCACCTGAGTCGTCAGCAACGAAGTATATTTATCTGGGTTCCCACCTGGAGCGGCTACTCCCTTTCCCCAGGCGGTGACTGTAGCCATGAAATTAGGAGACGCTTGCTTCTTGGGAGGAGAGCAATGGCAAATCTAGACAATATTATAAAAAGTAGACATCACCCTACCGATAAAGTGCCGTATAGTCAAAGCTATGGTATTTCAAGTAGTAACCTATGGCTATAAAAGTTGGACCATAAGAACGGCTGAACGCCAAAGAATTGATGCTTTTGAACTATGGTGTTGGAGAAGGCTCTTGAAAGTCCCTTGGATGGCAAGAAGATCAAACCAGTCAACCCTGAAGGAAATCAACCCTGAAAATTCACTTGAAAGACAGATCCTGAAGCTAAAACCCGAATACTTTGGCCACCTAATGCAAAGAGAGGACTCATTGGAAAAGACCTTGATGCTGGGAAACATGGAAGGAAAAAAACATTAAAGGGTTTGTAAAGGTAAATTTTTTCCCCCTAAATAGCTTCATTTAACTTAGTGCAGTCCTCCTTCACTTACCTCATCTTTCGATTTTGCTTTTAAATGTCCTTATTTTTCCTAAGAAATCCACTTCTTGTTCTTCTGTCTGTAACTCCACACAGCTATGCAAGGCTTTTCTCCCTGGTGTGGAGTGTCATGCTCGCCCTCTCCCTTGAGGGGGAAGGGGGCGAGCAGGAGAGTCAGGACGCCCACTAACACACAGCTCCTTTCTCTATCTGCAACGTAGAAAGCGTCCTGACCATCCTGATCGCCCCCTCAAGGGAGGGGGCGGGCATGAGACTCCACACCAGGGAGAAAGCCTAGCATTACTATGTTGAGTTACAGTCAGAAGGAATGTAAGAAATCGAAGGATGAGGTAAGTGAAGGAGGACTGCACTAAGGTAAAGGAAGCTATTTAGGAAAAAAAATTGTACCTTTACAACCCCTTTAATTTAAGCAAGCTTCAGGACACAGTGGAGGACATTTAAGCCTGGCACGCTATGGTCCATGAGGTCACGAAGAGCTGGACACGACTAAACAACTGAACAACAACTACCTACTGGGAAGGCATATGTACTGATCTGTGCTGCATTGCTCTGAGTGGGGCGTTTCCGGGTATAGAGAAGCATGTGACCTCCTCTATGTGACAGTGTTTGGGTCAGAGTGGTCAATCACCAGGCCTGAACCCTATCATGTGGAGGAAGGAACACCCACCTAAGCTCTAACACCATCCCATACAGGAGATTGACAAAAACAGTGCCAGACACACATGTATTGTGACTAAAAATGCTCCTTTTTTAATACAGAACACTTTTCAGAAGCTTTTATAGTCCTATAGACTCTAGCTTTTCTACAGTATATCTTGACTCTCTTGTAAATTTATTGTGGATTTCTCATTGAAGACCTTCTTTCATTTTTTTTGGGGGGGGGTGTCTTTGTAGTAAAGCTGTCTAGATTTAACGATCTAACTCAACTAATGCCCCCTGATTGATGGACGAATAAGTCCTGCACTTCGATACCACCATTTTTGGACTATCGCACACAGGAGTTTACTTAGGATCAACTCCTGTAGCATGTAGGTTAAGGTGACCAGATTTTTTTAATGAAATCCGTGGACATTTTTTTTTACTAGTAATGGCAGCAATCAGCGACTCAAACTGAAGAAATATTCCCTCCACTCCGACCAGCACATGATCATCAGAAACGGGTACAGATAATGAAAAAAAATACACCCCCTAAGCTAGTAGGAGCGGTGGAGCAGGGTGTGTAATTCAGATTTATTTTTTATTCTGCACTGACTGTCTTTGAAATTGCCCCAGCCAATGTTCAAATCCAATCCGGGGACAAAACCGGGGACAAACTTGGTCCGGAGACAGTGTCCTCAATCTGGGGACTGTCCCCTGAAACCGGGGATGTCTGGTCACCCTAATGTAGGTGGTAAGGAAGTAAGAATCTGTGATTATACCTATCTGAGAGGTGGGCTATCAGGAGGCACTGTCACTTTGCCCTGAATAGGAAGGTAACATTGATGGCATTATCAGGTAGTGGGAGCACCGGAGCTTTTGAGAACAGTGAAGATCAAAGTCACTGCTACTGGGAAAATAACAATTTGAAAGGTGTTTGAGTTTTGGACAGAATAGAGAAGGGATAAATAAAAAATTTCCTTCCGGTTATGAACAAAAATAAATAAATTATAATCATAATAAAATAATCAATTAACCCCCCCCCCCCCCCCCAAAAAAAAATGTAAAAGGGACACATCTGCTGTTGGTATATAACCAGCCCACAACGTGAATATCAAATACACAAAATACAGCACTAAAAACAAGTACCATATTTTTCGCTCCATAAGACGCTCTTACGTTTAGAGGAGGAAAACAAGAAAAAAAATATTCTGAACAAAATGGTGTATTCGCTCCATAAGACACACCGACATTCCCCCCCCCCCTTGTTTTTTTGGGAGAAAAAAAAGTGTGTCTTATGAAGCAAAAAATGCGGTAGTTAATAAATAAATTACTGCTGACATAATCCACTCTTAAAATGAATGTGCATATCAAAATGACAAAAGAATCTACCATGAAAAGATGGATTAAAAAAAAATCAACAAATGTATTTAATATTCACTTTGTAAAATAGAGAAGGGTTAAACCCCTATTGTTTTTTTCACAGTCTTAGTCCTGGTAGTTGGATTTCCCTTCACTCTCTATTCTGAAGGCCCAACGTAAAGTTAAAGGGAATTTCGGGATCAGAGGATCAGACTTTGGATCTTGGCACAGAGCACGGGTGTACAGCATCCACTGATATAGCATTTATGGACTAGATTTAATACTACATTATTCATATATACTGATTTTATGTCTAATTTGTTTTTTGCAACATATTACTTTTGACACATGTTCACTGTTTTTTGTATGTGAGTTTTTTATGGTAACTTATGTTCTCTATTGATATTTATTCATTAATAGTGAGACACTGGACACTTGACATCATAAGCCATTGGTTACATTTTTATACATCACTGATATTGTTTCTTTGGCATTCTTAATTTGGTGATTTATTTTTCAGTTTTCACTTGGTTAAGGGGTAGCGCGATTTTTTATTTTCTTCTAATCTGGAAGCCTATTGGAGCATCTCGCTCTAATCAGGCACTTCCAAAACACACCCACCGCTGTTATTCAGGGGGCCGGACACCTGAATAGTGGGCGGCAGCGGCGACAATATATAGATTCATGCAATGCATGAATCTATGTATTGCTGATTGATGGGTGCAGGAGAGAGGGGGCATCGCTCCTGCGCCCACTATGGATGCACCACCACTGTCACAAAGTGTTCTGTAGCCCCAATTCCATTTCTGTCTTAGGGTGACAATGCTGCTCCTCTGTAGATACAAAATAGCGAGTGAGCGTTGTCACCCTTGAACAGGAAGTGTGATACTGGCAGGATCAGCAGGTGAAAATAAAAGATGAAAAATTTAACTAATGCAGCCACCATTTCTAATGACTGTGAAGCAGCAATACAATTACATTTTTGTTTTTGGGTTTAGATACACTTTAATTTAACACAACGTATTAACATTGCTGCAAACTACACAGCAATTTTATGTGAGGTTATGGTAATACAAAGTAAGCACAGCGCTGTCACATAGTCTATTTGGAACTTTAGATCCTTAATAGGACCAAAAGCTACTCGAGAGCCTTAAGAAAATACACACACAGAACAAACAGTACAATGGATGAAAGGCAACTGCTGTAAAACAAGAAAGGTGAGAAAACGTTATTATAATTATTATTAGGCACAATGGTATCTAAGTAGGATGCATTACAAATGTGATAATTCCCCTCTAGTGAAAAGCTGTAAATATATGTTTAGGTTTTCTGGCTTTTACGGTGTTGTATAATATTGATTCTTAATCTGCAGACTGTATATTCAGCACTGGAGCCTCAGGACTTTAAATAAGAAACAAGAGATCCATTGTGACAAATAAAGTGCAAATATTCATCAGTGAGCGTCACTAAGCTTCCATGATACTTAACAAAGAGAGAGTGTTAAGACTTGATTCACACCTATGCATTTTTAGTGCTTTTTGCATTTTGCACTACAGAACGTGTTCCATATGAAAAGCATTAGTTACATGGGTACACAGGTACAGGCTATAGGTTGACGCGTTTCAGCTAAGAGGCCTTCATCAAAGCAAGCTTCTTAGTCAAAACGCATCAACGTATAGTTTGTACCCATGTAACCAATAAGGCCAGGTTCACACCTATGCGAATTGAGTGCGGCTTAAACCGCATCTAATTCGCAGGACATTTCAAAATACATTGTTTTCAATGAGGCTGGTTCACATATGTGCGATGCATCCGCACTGCGTATTGCCTCCAAACCGCGTGCGGTTTTTATGTCTTGCGGTGCGGTTCAGGTGCGAATTCAGTCCCATTATCTTCTATGGGTACGCAGCTGAATTCGCAGATGTGTTCATTTCACTTCAGTATTTGTCTCATTCAGTTCAATACACTTCCCCCCTCCCCCTCCCCTCTCCCAGGTCTCCAAATTCGCACCTGATCTGCAACTAAAATGCAGTTGATCTGCAGAACACCTTATAGAGAAATTCGCAAAGACAACAGAGCTCCAAAACGCAACGCACTAGTGTGAACCTGGCCTAAAGGACTTTTATTTAAGAGCATCTGAGTTGCCAGCCCTTTCAAGTATTGTATTTATGGGGCCTGAACGTCCTGGCTAGAGCACCGGATCACAGTTCGTGGACTTCTATATTGGCAGTGGAGCTGGGGTAACATTTTGTTTCTCTTACATTTCACATAATGCTCAACTACACTGCAGAGTGCATGAGCATCATGGGAAATGTAGTTCCAAAACACCTGGGGTGCCAAGGGTCACCATCACTGCACTAGAAGAATGTCCTTCAAAAATGTTTGTTTCCTACCCCACCTTCCCTTACTTTTTGGAAACATTTGGTCAATATCAATTTGCCTTTGTATAAAGATACCCATGTTAACAGGGGCTGTCCAAAGAAGTATGATAAAGTTTGGTCTAAATGGTTGGCTGATCCAACAACAGCCTCTATGTTAGATAAATCATAACATTTCTGTTATTTTCTATTTTGGACCCAAGAATAAGTCACGTGACGTGTGACGTATCGCGTAGGGGGAGGAGCCGAGTGACGCTACCAACAGTGTTCTGTGTCTATCAGAAACCGAGTGAGGAGATCGTTCCACTGAGCTGAGTATACGTGCCGCTGTTCCATGGGGTTATGCAAGTGCATTACCGTGTTCTGACCTATTGCATATGGTCTCCCTACACTGCACAATGATCGCTTCTCTATCTGTGTTTTTTTGCATATGAGCACACTATCAAGGCACAATACCGGAGAGTGTCACTTCCCAGTCTGGGGGACGGAGACTTTATTGGCTGGATGGATTGTTTTTGACAGTGCTCAGTAATTAGTAATACAGATCACCCTTTCTCTTCTTAGGACCTAGGAGTGATTTATTGTATTAACAGACTTTTATATTGGTGCACAAAGCCTACATTTATTTATTCATGTATCAAATTATTCACTATTTATTGCATGGATTTGCACATCGGGACTAGGGAGTACTATATATATTTTTATTTGATTGAATCTACTGTATTATTCACAGAGGGTTGGTTTTAGCGCATCATTATATATGTTATTGTTCTATTTTGGATGTATACAATGGAGATATGAGTTGATACTGGAGACTAGACATGTGCACACTGAAATATTTTGTTTCAGAATTTTTTTTCGCCCGAAAAATACATTTATTTAGTTACTCCCGAAATTCGTTTTTATTTATTTTGTTTTGTTAAAAAATGCATTCGTCCAAAATTCCGAATTAATTTAGGTTGAATCTGTCAATTGAAGGCTTATGGTGTCTGTCGAATGTTCTAAGAAGATTAGACGAAGCAGCTAAACTGTACGACACCACGATCGTACATTTCCCGTCGAATGTTCCGCCTACAAGCTATAGTAGAATTCTAATGTTGTATGACTAGAAATAATTATATGCATTCATTATTATTACTAGTCGACCAACATTAGAATTATTCTTTAGCCTATGGGCGGAGCATTTGACCAGAAATGTCCGCTTTGCGGCGATCGTATGTTTATAACCAATTTGTCGAATCTTCATGTCTTTATAATGTCGAATCTTTTCTCTCTATGTCGATTAATATTGGACTAATAGAGTTAAAGTTAGGCACATTCAACCGCAGGTTCGATAGACACAGATCGCTATTGTCAGCATCATGTCGAATTTTCTATCCATATTGAACTGTTGTTGCAACAAAACGAAAATAAAGCATTTTTTTATGCAGATCTTTCGGATTCTGCACGTTCGTTATCGTTTGTTAAATCAACACGAAAATCCCAGAAATTCGGACGAAAATGCATTCAAACGAAAACAAATGCACATGTCTACTGGAGACATTCCCCTCATATTAGCATCACTCGTTTTCACGAGAAGTTACATTTTCAGGAGCCATACATAGACCCTTCATGGTCGCCTAGATCCTGGAGTTCTTCTGCTGTTTTTCACAACCCCTGCGTGGGCCATTGTGTCTTTTATTGAGACCTTTTGTTTTTGTTTTGTTGTTTTGTTGTATTGTGTTGTATGATTGTACACCTGATATATATTAAAAAAAAAAAAACATTTCAGGAACTTATGTTAAATTTTCAAAGCATGACTTTTTTTTTGCCCATAGTGACTGAAAATGTTTCTTGAACTAATATAGGAAATACCTAATTTAAGAAATTCCTTTATTCCAAAATGTAAATTCAAAGCAATCCAAAATTGTAAGTGTTTTCCAAGGACGTTCCTCACATCATCTAATGCACTGATAAGAATTTTTGCACGAACATTCATCCGTAAATCTTCAAGTGTTTGGCCAGCTTTAAAAAAGAACCAGTGCTAATACATGTATACTACAGGTTACATGGCTTGAACACGAGAAGATCAATTCAATCCCCCCCCCCCCTTCTACACTAAACTGCATGGAAGGAGTAATCTGCACTGCTGGCTTTTGTAAGTAGGCAGCTATGACACCCACAGCTGTCTGAATACAGTGGTGCTGCTAAAGAGTGAATGCAACTTGTGGTAAAGTGATGCATGGCTCTGAAGTAAGCCTAAAGCATCTTCCATGGCACAGTTAGGCTTCTTACACACAGACAGCAAAGGAGTTATAAAAACAGGTGATTGATCCACATCTTTACTGCCCTCTGACCACCCACCTACAAGCAATCATGGTGATCAGTTGGTGAAAACACATTGCTGCAGCAAATGTGGGACCCCCCCCCAAGCAATGAACCTTGTTCTAATGTGGACAAGGGCCTCTTCCCCACAACCCTGGCCCAATGGTTGTGGGGGTCTGTGGGTGGGGAGGAGGATGAGGAGGTGGGTGGTTAATGATTCTTACTCTGAATGGTCCAATGTTATCAGTGGTGTACCCCAAGGTTCAGTGCTGGGACCCTTACTTTTCAATATATTTATAAATGATATTGGGTCTGGGATCAAAAGTAACATTTCTGTCTTTGCAGATGACACCAAGCTATGCAGTGGAATAACGTCCTTGCAGGATGTCTCCAATTTACAAGCCGACCTCAATGCTCTGTCTAATTGGGCGACTGAGTGGCAGATGAGGTTTAATGTTGATAAATGTAAAGTTATGCACTTGGGGGCTAAGAATATGCATGCATCATACATACTAGGGGGAGTACAACTGGGGGGATCTGTAGTGGAGAAGGATCTGGGGGTTTTAGTTGATCATAAGCTCAATAATGGCATGCAATGCCAAGCTGCAGTTTCCAAAGCAAGCAAAGCCCTTTCTTGTATTAAGAGAGGTATGGACTCCAGAGACAGAGATATAATTTTGCCCCTTTACAAATCATTAGTAAGACCTCATCTGGAATATGCAGTTCAGTTTTGGGCACCAGTTCTCAAAAAGGATATCGGAGAACTGGACAAAGTGCAGAGAAGAGCAACCAAACTAATAAGAGGCATGGATGAGCTCAGCTATGAGGAAAGATTAGAAGAACTAAATCTATTCACTCTTGAGAAGAGGAGAATTAGGGGGGATATGATCAACATGTACAAATATATAAGAGGTCCATACAGTGTACTTGGTGTTGAGTTATTCACTTTACGGTCAACACTGAGGACAAGGGGGCACTCTTTACGTCTAGAGGAAAAGAGATTTCACCTCCAAATACGGAAAGGTTTTTTCACAGTAAGAGCTGTGAAAATGTGGAACAGACTCCCTCCAGAGGTGGTTCTGGCCAGCTCAGTAGATTGCTTTAAGAA
Source organism: Rana temporaria (assembly GCF_905171775.1). Lineage (NCBI taxonomy): Eukaryota > Metazoa > Chordata > Amphibia > Anura > Ranidae > Rana > Rana temporaria. The sequence goes on from NC_053494.1 coordinate 52,954,527, forward strand.
GGGCCTGGATTCTTTCCTAAATGTACATAAAATAACTGAGTACTAAGATTTGTAGGTAAAGTTGATCCAGGGTAAATCCGATTGCCTCTCGGGGGATCAGGAATGAATTTTTTCCCCTGCTGTAGCAAATTGGATCATGCTCTGCTGGGGTTTTTTGCCTTCCTCTGGATCAACTGTGGGTATGGAGTTGGGTGTATGGGATTGTACTGTGTTTTTTATTTTGTTTGTTTATTTTTTTGTGGTTGAACTGGATGGACTTGTGTCTTTTCAACCTGACTAACTATGTAACTATGTAAGTATCAGAATCTGGAAGCCCCAGAGGAGTCTCCAGATACTGCCTCCACCCCAATGTTAATGGTATATAATATTTCCACTCTGTGCTCTGTTCCCAGTAAAGCTGTGTCTAGAGATCCCAGCATCATCCTCCTTTGTGTTACTGTGCATGCGCTTTAATTTAAGAAAGATCTTACTGAGCATTTTGCAAGTGAGCAATTCCTGCATAATAAGGGGCGGGCTGGCCTGAAAAATGGGAGTGATTTTGTTAGGACTGCCCAGAGGGAGGTGTGATATGTGTGACCAAGGGTCATTTTCTTCTGCCTAGAGTGAGGCTTTAAAGTCTCTCTAAAGCTGTTTTTCTTTTTTTAGTTTTGGATAGACCATTAAAGTGCTGGAATGACTGTGAGGTTTTTATTGCCATTTCCACACACTGGAGATTTACCCTTCTTGCTTGTTCTTGTGCCTACTGTTAGGAAGGCAGAAAATGATGAGAAATCCAAAATGTTACAGTTGCCATCCGAACACGAGGTGAAGGGAAATAGTGAGTGAGACAGCTCACTTTAGAGACATTTTCTATTTTTCTTTCCCTTCCTTTGTGTCTCCGTAACAGGAATTAAACATAATTTCTCAATCAGGACACAGACAGCAAAATAGAAAAGCAGACATGGATTTTACACTTCTCAAGGTCTAGTTCACACCTATGCATTTTTCAGTTTGGCACAAAACCAGTACAGTCCAGTCAGGGCTGGTGCAAGGATTTTTGACACCCTAGGCGAAACCTAATTTTTAAGCCCCCATTGGCTTCACCCCTGACACCCCTTTGCCCTGCCCATGTTACAGGAGGCGGCGCTATACAGGAAGCATCGGCTCTCTTACCTCTAGCTCTAGTTCCAAGGCTGCGCTGTTCCTCTAATTACACTACCGGTCAGACAGAGCAGTTGCCTGAGACTTAGTTAGTTACATGCTGCAGCCTGCAGAGCATACAGATGCGGAGGGAAACCAGTGGCCGGGCGCCCTACGTGGCTGCCTAGTGGTAGCACCGGCCCTGAGTCCAGTGACTGCCGGGTGTAATTTTTTTTGGGGGGGCGGCAAACAGTAACACCTGCCCACCCCGGTCAGTCGGGTGGGTCTGGTGCACTTACCCTATCTATGGTGGGCAGCGCTTCACCCAGGCTTCACCAGCAACTTTCCCTATCCCTGCTCTCCATGGGCATTGTGGCGGCTTCCATTTTCTCTCTCCTCGTCAGTTGCCAATTGGGACTCTCTTTATTCCAATCAGAAAACGGGTCTCAGACCTGCTTCTGATTGACGAGCTTGAGGATCAGTGTTTCAGTAGTTTATATTAATTTGCCGTTGCAACACCTGGGTGGGCTCCTCGCGCAAAGCTCTGCGCCATGAGCCTACCCTATTTTGAAGTATATTAGAACCTCTGGCTCTAACCAGGTGTTTCAAAAAAACACCCCACCACTGTAATTCATGTGCCCAGGCATCCTGAAAGGGGCCGGACGCACGAATACAGGGTGGCGGGATTCTGTCAAAATAGCAGTCGTGGATAGCGCATGGGGGTGGCGGCCTTGGATAGAGGGGGTCGTGTTCGGGCACCCCTACCGGACGGGCCGCCACTGCTACAGTCCATTTGACATGGTTTCCTATGGGTCACATTCACATCTCTGCATTTTCCACTGGTGCGTTTTCTGGAATGGGTCAGGGACTTTTTTCCAATAGCAGGTTGCGTTTAGTTTTTGGTTCCATAGACTTCAATTAAAAATGGGTTTCTGCAGCATTTTTGCGGGTTTCTCTGTTTTTTGCTGGTTTCTCCCAACAGACACCTCGGATTAACACAAAATGTAAAACGCATCAAAAACACATGTGAAAAATGCACCAGGAAAATGCATCAACCACAACCTGCACAGGTGTCAACCAGATCTTACTCTGTCCAAAACTAATGAAAAAGGTTTGGCTACATACTTTAAGAAAAAAGATTGTTTTGAATTGGCAAGATGAAGACCTGATCACAATCGCATCCCAATGAGATCTGAAGCAAGTAGTTCAAGCAACATGAATGAATCAATGCTGCTTTATATACCAGAATGCATAGGTGTGCGCAGCCTATTGCATTAGGGTGTGCACCCCAAAGCTCAAACACATTTGCATGTGTATATACAGTATACTGATGGTGTCAGCAGAGCGGTGGACGGTGTCAGTAGGGCAGTGGACAGTGTTGGTAGTTTTTTATTTTTATTATATATTTATTCTATTTTAGGAGCCCCATTAGGGTGCTTTGGTGAAATATCAGGGGTCTATTTCTGTGCGTTACTGCACACTTAATACAGTATATTTCTGTGCATTACTGCATGTTTAACGCAGTATATTCCAGTGTGTTGCTGCACATTTAATGCAGCATATTTCTGTGCATTAGTGCACGTTTAACGTTGTATATTTCGGTGTGTTATGTGCCGTTTAATGCTGTATTTTCCTGTGCATTAGTGCATGTTTAACGCAGTATATTTCAATGCAATCTGCACCACACAGGGTGATAAGGGTGTGCCCAGGCACACCTGGCACACGCCTATGCCAGAATGTCTTCTAAACACTGTAAGTATGATCAGTAGCTACACATAGGGGTCTATTCATAAAACGATAGCCTAAGAACATTCAACTAAAAGAAAAAAAAACAATCCCTAAAACAATTCCCTGGGAATATTTGACCAAAACAAGCCTATAACAATAGCCTAACAACATTCAACCAGAACAAACAATAGCCTAAAACAATTACTCAAGAACATTCAACCCACAACGATAATACCTTAAGAACATTCAATTTTGCCCCATTGACAAAACAGCCACAGCTTTGTACATTGGGAGAAAACACCTAACACTAATGAGCAAATTCTGGTTAATTCACACAGAACTATACATGCAGATTGACTGGACAAATAGCTATGCACCTTTTTTTATAAATAGACCCAAAAGTGTTGAAGGTATTGTCAATAAAAAGGGGTTCTACTAGTTACCAAATAAAAGACAACATACATGCTTTGTCTAAGGGTCTGGTTTGGGTTGGGGGGGGGGGGGGTGTAATGAGCCCACGCTGTTTTTTTGGTGTTCAAAACTGATCAGCTGTGCAATTCAGAAGGCAATGACCTGGATTTTGCATTTGAACTGCACTGCAGTGTTCAGAAAACGCACAGGACTCTTTAAATTTTCAGCAAATTCGCACTGCCGCTGCACTGCATGTATGTTACATAGTAGGCGAGGTTAAAAAAAACTCAAGTCCAACCTATGTGTATGATTATATGTCAGTATTACATTGTATATCCCTTTACGTTGTGGTCATTTAGGTGCTTATCTAATCATTTTTTTTAAACCATTGATGCCCCTTGCTGAGATCACTGCCTGTGGAAGGGAATTCCACATGCTGGCCACTCTTACAGTAAAGAACCCTCTACGTAGTTTAAGGTTAAACCTCTTTTACACTACACTACCGTCTCCATAGAAAGCCGGTCATGCGAATTGGATGTGGTTCAAAAGGCATCCAGTTTGCATAATGTATATATGAATGGAGCCTAAAGGTATCGCAATGTAAAATGTTGTGTGTGTGTACTATTTGCATTTCAAACTTTTTTTATTACTGTATTTATTGGCGTATAACACTCACTTTTTTACCCTGAAAATAGAGGGTAAACTGTGCCTGCGTGTTATACGCAGGGGGCCGGGGAATGTTTTTTTCCTGAAACTTCCCTCTAAAAGTTAGGGTGCGTGTTGTACGACAAAATAATACGGTATGTATTTTATTTTATCTTTTATATGGAGAGTTAGGAGAAATTCGGTGGAGCCATCCCTACAGAAATAAAGGCATTTTAATGGGTCTACTCAAACTTGTGCATTGCAGTAAAACTTGGGAAAATGCTAATTTTAACATGCATTACTGCAACGCACAGGTAGATGAATGTCGTGGTGCGTTTTGAATAGCATTCCAATGCATACTGTATCAGCAAGCAAATGTGCACCTATGCTATAGCATGCCATAACACAAAGCTGTCCCTGTTCTGTGCGTTGTGGTGCAATGCGTTGTCAAAATAGTACAGGTGTATTTTTTATGCGCTCAGGGGCATCGAGAACCCAATTAAATATGAATTACCACAACATACAAGTGTGAGTGGGCTCTATGAGTTTGGAAACTCCTCACAACTGTACATGAAAATAATTGAATTACATTAGTTCCCTTGTTTGATTGAGAAATGTGCATGAGAAATGTCTAAGAACCTTTGAATAAAGCTTCTTTCAGGAAATATGAGTCACTGGGCTGATAACAACAACACAAAGCTTCTCTGATATGGTACGAGATTGATAAGCTTAACTGCTCTTACGGAGACAAGAGACATATACTGTAAAAAAAAAAAAAAAACAGTTCCTGTGAAATATGGCAGTTATTTGTTTTTAGTTTCAAAACTGCATTAGAAATCCAAACTGACTAATTGTTATTGGTGACATCAGTTTATATGATGGTTACTGGCAACAGATTATATTGAAGCTGAACTTTACCCAAAACTTCTTGCAAAATATTTATTTAGACCCCTTTCACACTGGGGCGTTTTTCGGGCGTTTTTTAAGCGCTTTGGCGTTTAAAAAAAGCCTGTAAAGCGCCTGAAAGAAGCCTCATCTGCAATCCCAATGTGAAAGCCCAAGTGCTTTCAGAGGCCTTTCACACTGCCAGCGCCCGAAAAACGCTGGTAAAGCGCTGCTAAGACCCCTTTCACACTGAGGCGCTTTTCAGGCGCTTTGGCGTTAAAAAAAGCTTCCTCAATGGGAAGGGGGCTTTAGGAGCGGTGTATTAACCGCTCCTAAGGGCCCTTTCACACTGGGGCATTTTTCAAGCGCTTTAGCGTTAAAAAAAGCGCCTGTAAAACGCCTGAAAGAAGCTGCATCTGCAATCCCAATGTGAAAGCTCGAGTGCTTTCACACTAAAGCGCCTGAAAAACACCCCAGTGTGAAAGTGGTCTTAGCGTTAAAAAAAAAGCGCCTGAAAGAAGCTGCATCTGCAATCCCAATGTGAAAGCCTGAGTGCTTTGACACTGAGGCGCTGAGCTGGCAGGGCGTCAAAAAAAGTCCTGCATGCAGCTTCTTTGCAGCGCTTTAGGAGCGGTTAAATACACCGCTCCTAAAGCCCCCTTCCCATTGAGGAAGCTTTTTTTAACGCCAAAGCGCCTGAAAAGCGCCTCAGTGTGAAAGGGGTCTTAGCAGTGCTTTACCAGCGTTTTTCGGGCGCTGGCAGTGTGAAAGGCCTCTGAAAGCACTTGGGCTTTCACATTGGAAATGCAGATGAGGCTTCTTTCAGGCGCTTTACAGGCTTTTTTTAAACGCCAAAGCGCCTAAAAAACGCCCGAAAAACGCCCCAGTGTGAAAGGGGTCTAAAGCGCTGCAAAGAAGCTGCATGCAGGACTTTTTTTGACGCCCTGCCAGCTCAGCGCCTCAGTGTGAAAGCACTCAGGCTTTCACATTGGGATTGCAGATGCAGCTTCTTTCAGGCGCTTTTTTTTAACGCTAAGACCATTTTCACACTGGGGTGTTTTTCAGGCGCTTTAGTGTGAAAGCACTCGAGCTTTCACATTGGGATTGCAGATGCAGCTTCTTTCAGGCGTTTTACAGGCGCTTTTTTTAACGCTAAAGCGCTTGAAAAATGCCCCAGTGTGAAAGGGCCCTTACTGATAAAAAATGAGTTTCCAGGGTGGGTTGTCACATACCCAGAGGGTCATCAATGGGCTCAATAAAATGGAAAGACAAGGAGAAACTCCTTGAGGAGATTTACTAAAACTGGTGCACACATAATCTGGTGCAGCTCTGCATAATAACCAATCAGCTTCCATGTTTTATGGTCGAAGCTTAATTGAACAAGATAAAGTTGGAAGCTGATTGGTTACCATGCACAGCTGCACCAGATTCTGATTGTACCAGTTTTAGTAAATCCACCCTATAGTGTAGTAATTCAGGCTATATCAGTTTACAGCAGTTTGCGCATCCATCTTCAGTTCAGTTTATATCAGTTTGCAGTTCTGTTCGGTGTAATTTAAATCAGTTTTTTCCAGTTGTTTAAATTAGTTGTAAACTCTTACATTTACACACTGATGTGACAAGCTTCAGGTGATACACAGAGGTGAAACAAATCTTCTTGCGTAAGTTGTACTTGTGCTGTTTAGCTGCAGCCATGTCCTCGCTACAGCCTTTAAAACACAGATAAAAGGCTTAGGCATGTGCAAAAGGGAAAAATTTGTTTTGTTTCGTTTTAATTCGTTATTTAATTAATTTCGTTAAGTTCGATTCGTTACATGTGTTAAATTCGTTTTCGGAATTTGTTCGTTTTCGACTGAATTTAGAAAAATCCAGTCGAATTTGAAAATATTTCGACCGGATTCGAAAACAAATAGTCTCTTTTCGAATAGAATTTGTTTTCGAATTCGATTCGAATTTTTTTTTTTTTTTCGAATTCCGATCGAATTTAGTCCGCGGGTTTTCGATTTGGAATCGAAAACGTTCGTTCGGATTCAGTAAATTCATTAATATTGCAATTTGGGAATTCGTATGCATCCGAATGTCCGAGTAATGAAAAATTCGTCCAAATTTCGATTCGGAACTAAACAAAATGCACATGCCTAAAAAGGCTATTTCTCAGCTCCAACAGGCAGGAGGCGGGGATCTGACATCACAAACTGCATAGCAGGGAGCCTAATGTAATCTCAGACCTGACTGATGAGAAAGGACACGCCCTCTCTACACAGTCTCTTAGGGAAACATGCACAGCTGAGGCTGCCTATTCCCTTCTCTGTACTGGAGGGAGGCATTTCCCAACATTCTGCAATGTTGGCATAGACTGCCAGAAGTGACTGATACAAACAGAAATCAACCATGGGTGACAAGAATAAACAAAATATATAAACTGAGCGGGTGTAAATGAACAACATCCATTTACATACGCTCAGATCCATGTTAGGGATCATTTAGATGGGCGATTGTGCTTGTCCTTGCAGAGCTGCTGAGAGATGCATGTGCATCCACCTCAGAGCCGCACGCAAGCAGCCCATAGAAGTGAATGCAAATGCAGTGGCTGCATGAACACAACCACATATCAATGTGTGACATGGGGGCAGGAGCGGGTGCACGGTCCCTAATGCAGAGCCTCAGATCCATGCACCCACTCATGCCCGCATGTTAAAGATTGTGTCCAGGCAGCCGCTGTTTATGCACACCTATCTGTCAATGGCTCTGCATAAAGGAAAGGTTTAGTCACCTGTTTAAATGAGCCCTAAAGGGAAAAGGGTCCAGCAGACACAGATATAGGCACATGTAACCAAATGATCATTAATTTACATCCACAAGCTCCTAGGAATGAATTTCTGTCCGTTTTTCATCCGAAGAAACAAAACTGAAATGCCTAAAATTTGACTTGTGCAGATTTCTATGAAAATCAACGAGCCAATCACACAGGCAGGAAATTACATTTTTAGAGGTGTTCGTACAGAACACCTCTGGGCTGCCATATTGCATTGAATTTTGCAGAAATTTAGATCTTCTGCCGATTGAAATGGAAAGCTAATTTTAATAATATTAAATCTGAACTCTACAAATTGATCTACTTCGTAAAATGTACTGGATTAATAGGGGTTAAGTCCAATGAAGTGCACACCACCTTGTGGACATATCTCTTTAATTTTCAGTTTACATTTTTTTCCTGAGTGCCAAAGGTACAACTATTACGATGCTTCTGGCACTCCAACCCTGGACCATCTGGTCTCAGCTCCTAAGGCTGCAGATTCACATACAGCTGCTGTGTCGGCCCATCCCCTCCTCCTGCCAAATCACAAAGCGCTTTTCAATAAGTGAACCCATTCACAGAATACAAAGCCTTCTGTGAATGGACATCAGATGGGAGGGGTGGCCAGAAACACTGTGTGCGTCTCCCCTATCAGAATCCCAGAAGTGTAATGATAGTTGCACTGCCGGAGCTCTGTAAAACTGTCAGATGTAAATTAAAGAGATAAGTGTTAATTAGTTGAGAGGGGGACTTTATGAAAGAGAGCTCAAGAAAATACCATGACACTTTGAAAACTTCTCCAGGCTGATTAGTGGGAGAGTTCTGCTTTAGGAAAAAAAACTGAAATTGTCAGTTTCTCTAGTGCAAGACTTAAATATACACTATATTACCAAAAGTATTGTGATGCCTGCCATTACATGCACGTGAACTTTAATGTCATCCCAGTCTTAGTCCGTAGGGTTTAATATTGAGTTGGCCCACCCTTTGTAGCCATAACAGCTTCAGCTCTTCTGGGAAGGCTGTCCACAAGGTTTAGGAGTGTGTCTATTGGAATGTTTGATCATTCTTCCAGAAGTGCATTTGTGAGGTCAGGCACTAATGTGGACGAGAAGGCCTGGCTCACAGTCTCCACTCTTATTCACCCAAAAGTGTTCTATTGGTTTGAAGTCAGAATAGTGCAGGGAAGTTAAGTTCCTCCACCTCAAACTCGCTCATCCATGTCTTTTTCAGACCTTGCTTTGCGCACTGGTCCAAATCATTTAGTGGGGGGATTATGGTGTGAGGTTCTTTTTCAGGGGTTGGGCTTGGCCGCTTAGTTCCTGTGAAGGGAACTCTTAAGGCGTCAGTATACCAAGACATTTTGGACAATTTCATGCTCCCAACTTTGTAGGAACAGTTTGGGGATGGCCCCTTCCTGTTCCAACATGACTGCACAAAACAATCTCCATAAAGACATGGATGAGTGTGTTTTGGGTAGAGGAACTTGACTGGCCTGCACATGGTCAAACATTCCCATAGACACACTCCTAAACCTTGTGGACAGCCTTCCCCGAAGAGTTGAAGCTGTTATAGTTGCAAGGGGTGGGCCTACTCAATATTGAACCCTACAGACTAAGACTGAGATGCCATTAAAGCTCATGTGCGTGTAAAGACAGGCAGGTGTCCCAATACTTTTGGTAAATAAGTGAATCATCATATGGTTTTTAGCCCGAGCATTTTGTATCTGGCAGTTCTAGGTCCTCGTTCTAGGTACCACCATACTTTTTATGTCCAAGAATATTTCACATTGCTCCTTTGCGAGCCAAAATACTGCAGAATTGGAGCAGTGACAGAGTGACACTATCCTGGGTAAGCCAGCAAATAAGTGATGCCATAGAAGCAAGTGAGTATCACACTGCACTCCTGTTGGCAAGTTGCTGTTAGAGGGAAGATTGCTAACATGACATGGCCCATACACTGCGTCCCAACATCAAGTTTTCCACAGTCTAACCATTTTACATCTTTCATGACAACATACAAATTCAAACAGCACACATAGGCTAGAAGTTGGTTTGACATGAAAAAGATCATACAAGTTAGATTGGTCTAAACCCATTAATCGTAGATGTTAAGAAGTGTTCAGACTGTTGAAAGAGCTATTTTTCCTTGATACACACATAAGCACAGATTGTGCAAGTCAGACTGATCCAAACTCATTAATCTTAGATGTTAACAAATGCTCAGGCTGTGGAAAGAGAATTATTTTCTTGATGTATAAATGAAAGCTTATATCCTTTGGTGTGCACTGTGCATGTATATGTACGGTACTGATAGCCTTGTCACTGTGGTGTTCTCATCTCATCTACAAAGAAACTATAGGCAACCTATTCAAACGTTTGCAACTTTGCCAAGATCTCTTTATCCTGAAGATGGTGACCGTCTTGTTTTTACTGGTATTAGATCAGGTGTAGGCAGCCTTGGCACTCCATCTGTTGTGAAACTACAAGTCCCATGAGACATGGCTGAAGTGTCAAGGTTGCTTACCCGTGTATTAAAAGATGGGTTTATAATGTATATGGACAATTCAAAACATATCTAAACCCAAAAGAAAAAATGTTCTATATCATGGCTTACCATGGCCGTCGGCTGGGAACCCGATGCGCATGCCCAGCGGCCGCGATGTCCGCCGGGCACCCGTGATTGCCCAGTAACCAAAAATAAATAGAAGAATACGTATTGGCCAAAACTGAGGAAAAATATATTTTTTTATATATTTTTGGGGGATATTTATTATAGCAAAAAGTAAAAAATATTGCTTTTTTTTCAAAATTGTCGCTCTTCTTTTGTTTATAGCGTAAAAAAAATAAAAACCGCAAAGGTGATCAAATGCCACCAAAAGAAAGTTCTATTTGTGGGGGAAAATGATTAAAATTTCATTTGGGCACAGTGTTGCATGACCGCGTAATTGTCATTCATGTGGCAGTGCTAAAAGCTGAAAAAGGGCTTGGGCAGGAAGGGGGTGAAAGTGGCCAGTATTGAGGTGGTTAAAGAGAAGTGTTGGGTATAAAAAAAAAAACATTCATATTCACCTAGGTGGATGCAGCATCGATCCGATGCTGCATCGGTTTACCGCCGCTTCTACACAGAGAGTGATCAAAGACCATTTCAGTGAGCAGAGAGCCTATGACTGTCAGCCACCAGCTCTCTGCTCTGCCCTTCCAGGAGCCCTGGACTGTGCAGGGGGTAGGAGAAACTGTCTCAGGCTTTCGAAATTAGACGGTTTAGCAGGAACCGTCCAAGTGTTGGCCCATGTGTACAGCTGTATTATTGACAGAAGCTGGTCTCATGACTGGCTTCTGTTGAACGGGCATGCTGAAAACCACCATCTGATCTACATCCAATCAGCGATGGGAGCCAATGGCCGCGAGCGCTGACCAGTGTCACCCTATCAGAACACAATAGCACAGCAGGGGAGATAACTGTACTAACAAAAGCGATGTAAGTACAGCGATCTGTAGCTTCAGCCAGCTGCCGGTCTAGGCATCTGGGTGGCACCCAGCAATAAAATTAGGATCTCTCCGGAGCCTCCGGAACCTACACTAGCTGAGTGATGCTTGAGCATGCTGTTGGCTGAATATGGCTCACAGAAGCACAGAAAAAATTGGACCTTTTTCTCCCTTATTCTTTTTTCTATAACCAAATTGTCTTATAAATCAAGTATGTTATGGCACAGAACAAAGGCAGACATATTTATAGTCTAGTTGTACACAAATTCATCCAGCACTTGACCTAAATACCACTGTGTTGGGGTATCCAGTTGACGGCGATGCCGTATTATAGCTCATGAAATAGAAAAAGCCATCAAGTCCATTGGAGACCCCCAGAAATGTATGGAAGTCAAAGCAGAATATACAACATGGTGCAAAAAAATATCTTACACCAGGATTTCGGGGCCTCACCAGATTTTTTAGGTGATAGACATGTTTGAAGTCCAGTCTATGTGACAACCAAGGCTCCCAACTTAAAAACTTGGGATGAGCTGAACACCCCCCCCCCCCCCGTTCGTTTCGCACCAGAACCTTTGAACGGACCGAACGTTCGCGCGAACATTTAGAACCCCATTGACGTCTATGGGACTCGAACGTTCGAATTCAAAAGTGCTCATTTTAAAGCCTAATATGCAAGTTATTGTTGTAAAACGTCTTTGAGAATCTGGGTCTTGCCCCAGGGAACATGTATCAATGGAATTTTTTTTTAAAAATGTTCGTTTTTTCAGGAGCAGCGATTTTAATGATGCTTAAATAAGGACTCCTGAAAACCTTTTTTTTCAATTGATACATGTTCCCTCGGGCAAGACCCAGGTTCTCAAAGACGTTTTCACAGGCATACTATAGACACCCAGCAAGTACAATATTTAAAGGATTTATTTTTTATTTTTTATTTAAGCATCATTAAAATCTTTAGGTGCAAATTACAGAGCACACGGCCAGTACACACCAAGTAGCTTTAGGTGCAAACTACAGAGGACACAGGCAATAAACCACGTAAGAATACTGCAGCTAGCACAATCACCTGCCTGCCAGTAAATTAGGAAGAACTGATCTAGCTAAACTATACAGTGTATAAATATATGTACAACACCTAGGATGTATATATATCCTCTACACACTGTAACATTAACTGACTAGCCTGCCTGCCTGCTCTATCTACCTGCAAAAAATGACACTCTCTCTGGCCTCTCTTAATCACCGCAACACTACACAAGGCCGACCTGCAGGCGGCCTTTTATAGTGTGGGGCGTGTACTAAACCCCCTGAGCCATAATTGGCCAAAGCCACCCTGGCTTTGGCCAATTATGGCTCTCCGTTTTTTGCAAACTGTGATTGGCCAAGCATGCGGGTCATAGTGCATGCTTGGCCAATCATCAGCCAGCGATGCCACAGTGAATTATGGTCTGTGAAACGTAACTCGAATTTGGCGCGAACTACCGTTTTGTTTATATTTCGACGAACGGTCGAACATACGATGTCCGAGTCGAACATGGGTTTGACTCGAATATGAAGCTCATCACTACTAAATACTATGCAAAAACGACTTTGGGGGACAGGCAAGCAGACATTTTTTATATCTTTGGATTTAGATATGCCTACATATTTACTTGTAACATTGAAACCCCAAAGCACTATACTGTGGTGATTCCTCCCTTATTGAATGTATATTTGTTATCCAAACCTGTATTGGACAACATAATTGGGAAGCCATATAACATCGGTACCATATTTGTATTTGTTAGTATTTTGCATAGAATAAATACTTATATATGAAAAGTGATATATTCAGTATACAAAGGATGAAACGAGTAAGGATGATGTGAAACCTGCAAGAATCCACAGCAACCATCAGAAATCGTGACCTGACTAGACAAAACTGAACTCTGTGCTTAGAACATGAACCCCTTAACATCATCTTACTGAAAGTGCTTCATAGTACCAACAATATTCATATTCTACAGATGTTTAAAACCAACAAACATCTGCAGCATTACTTGATCTTTAAATGAAATCTGAAAATGATAGAACATTGAAATACGGGTTTCATGTAGTGACAAAGGTTTTTGTTGCACCTGCAGAAAATATAGAAAAAATAAGGTTTATTTAGTGGTACCAAACTCCTTTACAACAAAAGAATCTGCCATCTAGAGCTGGCAATAGAGGGAGCAGCAGAGATTGTCGGAATTTCAGTGTGTGGCCTCCCTGTCCGACAAATGTCAATAATTTGATTGAATTCTGATGAACAGAGAAGTTAGATAACTTGTCTTGATCAGGGGCTGCAGCCAATCAGCTGCAGCCGCTGATCATTGTATTCTAATAGCAGCAGGAGTCACTGTCAGAATGCAATGTTTCGGCGGTGGGGAGGAGGGCAAGGGGTGTGGGGGAGATAGGAATCATCCATCAAACCTCATTTGTGTGGATGGAGGAATGTGTTGATTTATTTCCATTCAGCCTGCTAAAAAAAGTAACTGTCTATGGCCAGCTTTAGTCTCTGTTTGATCTGCAGTTGTCACAGTGCTGCACATTAGAGTTGGGCCAACACCCCCCAGTTCGGTACACGCCAGAACTCTTTGAACCCTATTAAAGCCTAAGGGATTCGAGCTTGAAAAATCAGAAGTTCCCATTTTGAAGGCTTATATGCAAGTTGAGTAGTGATTTTAATTATGCTTAAAGTGAAGCACTAAACATGAAAAATTCCTTTAAATATAATGCCAGGGAGTCCCCTTAGTCTGCCTGTAAAGTGGGCCATCTGTACCGTGTATAGAACCTGCTGCAGCAAAACCGACATATATAAAGAAAACAAAATGACATTAAAAAATGTTTTCCCTGACAGCTTTATTTTGTAAACAATGGCTTGGGGAGCCAGTCTGTATGATGAGGCCACAACTTATTGCACGTAGAACAAGATTAGAGATTTTTTTGGATAAATTCTGGTGTCTCTAAAGCCTCGTACACACGGTCGGACATCAAACAAACTTTCCCTTGGATTTTTGTCCGAAGGGAGTTGTCCGGTCACACCCATAGCATACACGCGCTCAGACTTTTTCGGCAACAAACACGAACGTAGTGATGTTTCAATGTACTGACGAGAGTAAAGAGGAAGTTCAATTCTCCGGCTTCACCCTTTGGGCTCCCTCTGCTAATCAAGAGTTAGTAGAGGTTTCGTCTGTGTGCATTTGCGATTTTCAGTTTTGTGCAATTTTGTTCGTTTCTGAACATCCGTTCGTCAAGCAGACATGTTACGCAATGGGGTTGTGCCAACTTGACCCACAAAAAAATATAGAAATACTTTTGATTCATATAACCAAAATACACGAATTCAAAGTAAAGACATTTGTTTTTACTCCGTCAGTATCACCAACAAAGCAGCTTTTAGTATTATCACATTATAAAGAAGAGAATGTGCGCTGCTTTTCTTGATTTCAGAACTTGCCGCGTCACGAATATGCTCTTTCAAATGCGAACACTAGTTTTACCAGACAGAATGCTTCCGGCTGGTCTTTGCTTCTGAGCATGCGCAGTTTGTACTTTGTCCAAAAGTCCGATTGCTTGCTGTACACACGGTCGGACTAGGCACCATCGGGCTCTTGTTGACGTAAAGTTTGTTCGTTTGCAGACCGAACTTTTTGTCCGATGAAACACGAAAAAGTTTGTCCGATGGAGCGTACACACGTTCGGACGATTTTGAAAACTTGCTCAATTTGAAGTTTGTTGGCAAAAAGTCTGACCGTGTGTACGGGCCTTTAGGCATACTTTAGATGGAGATAACAACCACAGTGAGCAAGCTTTATATAAAGAAGTCAAATTATAGTACACTCAGGCCAAGATTTAATTTTTTTTTTTATCATTATCATTTTATCATTTAAGTCTGGTGTTTCCTTTGCAGACTTTGGTTACTTTAGAAGTAACAGGTGCGGAAAAACTGAGCCTTGGGTGTTGGTGGTGCATTCACCCTGTAACTCTTCACAGTTACTCTTGGAGTGTGCAGGGCTGACACTGTGTTCAAATAATTCAGCTCCTCTGTGACTGTGGACAAGGAACACTTAGGCCGCGTACACATGGTCGGACAAATCTGACGAGAATGGACCGAGGTTCAGTTTGTGTGTATAGCCCATCTGTTGTCCTTCGGTCCAAAATTTTAAAACGTGCTTTAAAATCGACCCGATGGCCTGCTGCCCGATCGGTGCAAACCGATGGTTAGTACAGAAAGCATCGGTTCAAAACCCGCGCATGCTCAGAATCAAGTCAACGCATGCTTGGAAGCATTGAACTTCGTTTTATTCAGCACGTCGTGTGTTTTACGTCACCGCGTTCTGACCCGATCGGTTTTTGAACTGATGGTGTATACGCACATCAGACCACTTCAGCGGTGAACCAATGAAAATGGTCCGTCGGACCATTCTCATCGGTTTGGATCGACCGTGTGTACGCGGCCTCAGAGTCACAATAATACACTAACTCGCTATTAGCAAACTGAGCCCAGCTCTATCTATTTCCACACAGAACACTGAAAATGTTTCCTATGGGAAGGAACCTTAAATACTGTAGGGTGGGACTATGGGCACTGAGCCGTGATTGGACAGTCATCATCACTTTGTCCAATCAGAGCTCTGAGGCCCCGTACACGCGACCGAATATGTCTGCTGAAACTGGTCCGCGGACCAGTTTCAGCAGACATGTTCGGTCGTGTGTACGGCCGACCGGACAAATGTCCAGCGGATCGGACAGGTTTCCAGCGGACAAATGTTTCTTAGCATGCTAAGAAACATGTCCGCTGGAAGCCTGTCCGTCGGACATGTTCGGTCGTCTGTACGACTTACCGGACATGTCCGCTCGGCCGAAAGCCCTCGCATGCGTCGAAGTGATTCGACGCATGCGTGGAAGCATTGACCTTCCAGGGTCACGCACGTCGCCGCGTCATCGTCGCGACACGTCACCGCGTTTGTTTTCCGCTGGGATTTTGGTCTGATGGTGTGTACAGCGATCAGACCAAAATCCGGCAGCGGACATGTCCGATGAAAACGGTCCGCGGACCGCTTTCATCGGACAGATCCGCTGGTGTGTACGAGGCCTGACCGTGCTCTGGGCAAAGCCAGTCAGGTGCAAGGCTTCATCCAATTAGGGCCCTAGAATGCACTATGCAGTGCATTGTGGGGTGCTCAGCGGGCATTGTGGGGTGCTCCGAGCTTTCCGCAAATTCCAATGTTCTACGGGCAAACATGCGATGTTCAGGCAGAACGTTTGCTCTGCCCAAACCATTCGCTACTGCACTTGTGATCAGCTATGAAACCACCATATGATGACTTGACAGTCTGGTTGAGAGCTAACATTACCACACTAGTAACTGTAGAAGTTATTGGGAAACAGTTGAATCGGTGGGTGTAGTTTTGTTTAATAAGAAATGTGCAAGATTTACCAATCCGAAACAACCAATCATCAAACTTATTTTATCGTTCTGAACGTTGAAAAGTGAAAGACAGTTGGGTGCACTGGGCTTCTGTTCATAGTAGATTACAAGTGTTCCCTGCACTATTTTTACTATATAAGCTCAAACAACTCAGTGTAATCTTAGACTAAAAACAGTCATAATCATCATGACAAAAACAAAAAAATTATAATCAATGAAAAACATATGTCAAAATGATTATTAGATCCAGAGGTATAGGCGTCTGAAATTACATACATATCCCAACTTTAAACGGAAGAGCAGAGCTTGGCTTAGCCCTTTAGCCCTGGTTCACACTGGGTACGATTTGGAACGATTTGAGATGCGATTTGACATGTCAAATCGCATCTCAAATTGGCGGCAATTGTCGGCAATGGCACTGTCCTAATCAGTGCGACACCGCATCTGCGATTTCAAAAAGTAGTTCCTGTACTACTTTTTGCGATTTCGGGCCGCGATTTACATTAAATTGCGGCCGAAATCGCGCAAAATCGCGGTAAAATCGCACATTTTACCGCGATTTTGAATTCGCAGCAGTGTGAACCTAGGCTTAAACATTCAAAATCTCCCTATTGGTTGTTTATTGTGAAGGATGGCCTCACAAGGAAGGAACATGAAGCAGGAATGATAGGGCCAAGCATAATTATGGGGGCTGCCTAAAGACACATTTAAAGCGTTTGTTACCCCAACACTTCATATTCCTATATGTGCCTGCTGTATCATGTATGTGTATAAAAAAGTATCCGGTTCTCTTTGTATTGCGTTCTTTATGTGAAATCCCTGGTGTTCCTGCCAGTCCCTCTGCTTTCCTAATAAAAATTGACCACACTAAGAAGGAGAACACATCATGGTCAGTTTTCTAGCTATGCTGGGAACTTAGTGTACTATCCTCCAATGATCAGCCTTGTCCTGACACGCCCCCGCTGCACAGCCATTTACTGGCAAGCTCAGTATGCTACTTCTATCCCCCCCCCCCCCCCCCCCAGCTTTTATGCAGCTGAAAACAGAGGAAATGTGATCACTTATAAAATAAAAAAAAGGGAAGAATGTATAATGCCATTTTTTTTTTAATATATCTATACAAAGCACGGCTGGGCACTTAAAGAGGACGTACCTGTACGTGCTTGTGCCCAGCTGTGCCATTCTGCCGACGTAAATGTGCAGGAGGCGGTCCTTAAGTAGTTAAAGTGTTACTAAACCCAGGACCCTGCATTTTCTATATATTTCTATTTTAAACTGAATGGGTTGTTTTACAAGGTGATCGTTTACAATCACTTTAACCACTTAAGACCCGGACCTTTAGGCAGCTAAAGGACCCGGCCAGTTTTTGTGATTCGGCACTGCGTCGCTTCAACTGACAATTGCGCGGCCATGCGAGGCTCCCAAACAAAATTGGCGTCTTTTTTTTCCCACAAATAGAGCTTTCTTTTGGTGGTATTTGATCACCTCTGCGGTTTTTATTTTTTGCGCTATAAACAAAAATAGAGCGACAATTTTGAAAAGAATTCAATATTTTTTACTTTTTGCTATAATAAATCTCCCCCCAAAAATATATATATTTTTTTCTCAGTTTAGGCCGATACGTATTCTTCTACCTATTTTTGGTAAAAAAATCACAATAAGCGTTTATCGGTTGGTTTGCGCAAAATGTATAGCATTTACAAAATAGGGGATTTTTCTATTGCATTTTTATAAAAAAAAAATGTACTACTAATGGCGGCGATCAGTGATTTTTTTTCGTGACTGACATTATGACGGACACTTCGGACAATTTTGACACATTTTTGGGACCATTGTCATTTTCACAGCAAAAAATGTATCAAAAATGCATTGTTTACTGTGAAAATGACAATTGCAGTTTGGGAGTTAACCACAAGGGGGCGCTGAAGGGGTTATGCGTGACCTCATGTCTGTTTCTAACTGTAGGGGGGTGTGGCTGTAGGTGTGACGTCATCGATTGTGTTTCCCTATAAAAGGGATGACACGATCGATCACGGCGCCACAGTGAAGAACGGGGAAGCTGTGTTTACACACAGCTCTCCCCGTTCTTCAGCTCCGGGGACCAATCGCGGGACTCCAGAGGTGATCGGGTCCGCGGGCCCCGCGGTCACGGAGCTTTGGACCGGGTCGCGGGCGCACGCCCGTGACCCACGGCTGGGCACTTAAAGAGGACATACCTGTACGTGCATGTGCCCAGCCGTGCCATTCTGCTGATGTAAATGTGCAGGAGGCGGTCCTTAAGTGGTTAAAGTGTTACTAAACCCAGGACCCTGCATTTACTATATCTGGTCTCCCACAGTACACAGAAAATGGAAATGCAATTCTTTTAGTAAATATAAACTGCTAAACCCCTTTTCTCATCAGCAGTATATAGCAGTCTTGTGGCTTCTATCAGTTCTTGGTAAAGCTTGTAGGAGGAGTTGCACTGAGCTGTCCTATCAGGATCCAGGACCCCTGACCCTCTGTCTGGACAGTGCCGATTGTCCCTGTGCTGATCACATGCACTCTCCCAACAAATTAACCTCTCTAGCAATACACACCATACTGAGCATGTGCAGCCTGACTCCAAAGGCTCTGTACTATCTGGACAAGTTCTGGAGTCGGTGGAAGGGGAGGATCAGAAGACAGGATCAAAAAGCCTTTTTACACAATGCGGAGGATTAACCCCCTAGGTTCTACAGTGAGTATAACAAGCATGCTATGCTGTATATACGGACTGATTTTACTGTTGTGGGTTTAGTAACACTTTAAGCTTCAAAAAACTCTGGTCACTAAACATGTTTAGAAGGGAAGGTCAGAGATTAAACCAACATTTCTTTTTTCTTATCTGCTAATGTTAATAAAAGTTACTGTACATAAATCAATTTATATGTGTTTGACATCCTGAAATTATATTTTTTCATTGATAAAATAATTTAAAAGATCTGTAGTTATTGGAGGGTTAAGAGACTAGTAAAATTCCAGGTTGCATTTTTCCCCAGAAAGTGTTTTGTATGCCTCACTCATGTCCTGATGAAAGAGGATTACAAATAAAATACAGATCACAATGCCCTCCTGATCGCTGAGCCAACAAGCCTACCTGGAAAGCAAAGTCCAAAGCTAAACTTTGAAAATGTAAAAATGCACCGTGTGTATATCTCCAGGCAAGGATAAACACTACTAGATTCTAACTGCATACCACCAGCAAAGCTAAGTAGCTGGATTCACAAAGAGTTACGCCGGCGTATCAGTAGATACGCCGTCATAACTCGGAATCTAATCCGTCGTATGTTTAAGTGTATGCTCAAACTGAGATACACTTAAACCTAGCTAAGATACGACTGCGCCGTCGTATCAATATTTCCGCTGGCCGCTAGGTGGCACTTCCGTTGA
This sequence comes from Rana temporaria, assembly GCF_905171775.1. Taxonomy (NCBI): domain Eukaryota; kingdom Metazoa; phylum Chordata; class Amphibia; order Anura; family Ranidae; genus Rana; species Rana temporaria. The sequence continues at coordinate 52,974,460 of NC_053494.1, forward strand.
GTTTGGCGTAGAATATGCAAATGACTAGATACGCCGATTCACGAACGTACGCTTGCCCGTCGCAGTAAAGATACGCCGTTTCCGTAAGAGGTACGCCGGTGTAAAGATAAAGCTGCCCCCTAGGTGGCCTAGCCAATGTTAAGTATGGCAGTCGTTCCCGCGTCGAAATTTCTAAATTGTACGTAGTTTGCGTAAGTCGTCCGTGAATGGGGCTGGACGTAATTTACGTTCACGTCGAAACCAATACGTTCTTGCGGCGTACTTTGGAGCAATTCACACTGGGATATGTACACGGACGGCGCATGCGCCATTCGTAAAAACCGTCAATCACGTCGGGTCACTAGTCATTTACATAAAACACGCCCCCCTGTTCCTAATTTGAATTAGTCGCGCTTACGCCGGCCCATTTACGCTACGCTGCCGTAACTTAGGAGGCAAGTGCTTTGTGAATACAGCACTTGCCTCTCTGACTTAAGGCGGCGTAGCGTAAATACGATACGCTACGCCGCCTGAAAGTTACTCTGCCCTACCTGAATCCAGCTAAAGCATTCTAGATCAGCATCAATCAACCACCTAGCATCTAGGGTGGCCATACATTATTTCTATTTTTTCTACTTTTAAAGGAAATATCATATTATATTATTTTAAATGTGTGATTAATAATGCTGCAGTTATGAGCTTCTTTGTGCTGAGACCTGGCTTTGAAGTGACACATTCTTATATTACATATTTAACAAGTTTCAGTCAATATCATGGAGGGTTATTTTAGACACCGCAGAGCAGTTGTGAGCTTGAACTTGTTGCCTTCTCATATGTGCAATTTGACATCTGCTCAAGGACCAAGGACAAACCTGTTAACGTTTGAAAACAACTTCTAGGGCTTTTGTTGTCAAACATGTGAATATGTAACCATTAAAGTGTATCTCTAGCTAAAACCTTTATTTTTTTATTTTTGGATTTAGTGGGGGAGGGTGAGAACCTTTGTCATTGTATTATTAGGCCTCGTACAGACGACCGGATCTATCTGCTGGGATTGATCCACGGATCAGTTCCAGCAGATAGATCCAGTCGTGTGTACGGCCTAGCGGAAAATTCCCCGCGGATTAAAATCCGGCCAATCGATTTCAAGCGGATAAAAATTTCTTAGCATGCTAAGAAATCTATCCGCTTGAATCGTGTCCAGTCGTCTGTACAGACTCACCGGATCAATCCGTCCGCTCCCATCCCTCGCATGCGTCGTAATGATTCGACGCATGCATGGAAGTAGTTGCCTTCCAGCGTCGCGCACGTCGCCGCGGCGACGGCGCGACACGTCACCGCGGATGTATTCTGCGCGGATTTCGATCTGATGGTGTGTACAGCCATCAGATCCAAATCCGCCAGAGGATTTATCCGCTGGAAAAGGTCCGGCGGACCGTTTCCAGCGGATATCCTCTGGTGTGTACAAGGCCTTACAGTCTGTGACCCCACCCTTCTATTTGTACTGTAGACCAATGTCATGTAAAAAAGTGAGGAGAATTACAAAATGTGGGAGTTGTCCCCACAACAAACAGTAAGGGGACACCTTTTGAGAGGGCAACTGTCTAATGCCGCGTACACACGACCGTTTTTCATGTCATGGAAAAAAAACAACGTTTTTCTCGACGTGATTCCTCTCAAGCCTGCCTTGTATACACACGATCGTGATAAAAAATGCTCGAGCAAAGCGAGGTGACGTACAACACGTATGACGGCACTATAAAGGGAAAGTTCCATTCAAAAGGCACCACCCTTTGGGCTTAATATGCAAATTTTTTCCATCTCATAACTTGCTTCTGAGAATGCGTGTTTTTTACTCGTTGTTAAAGCGTACACACGACTGTTTTTCACGATGAGAAAAACAACGATGTGAAAAACGTTGAGAAAAATGCTCTGGAGCCTACACACGATCGTTTTTAACGACCAATTAAAAAAATTGCACTTCTCTCGTCATGAAAAACAATCGTGTGTACGCGGCATAAGAGGGAAAATTCCCTCACTTTTATACATGCCCTGTAGTTTCCTGTTGTGTCTCTGGGACAGGAAAGAAGAGAAATTTCCCCAGTGGTATAGCACAGGAAATAACCATGCAATGGACCCTTAATATGCTTCCACTATCTTCCAAACAGACCTAACCACTGGATAATTCATACTCTAATGTCCTCTAAATCTAAATGGATAATGGATAACATGCCACCAACTCAACCAGCCCTCTGGGCATGACTGGGATAGAACACTACACCGCACAAAGTAATGACCATAGCTCATAATTACATTCTATTCTGATTCTTTTACCCTGTAGAAATATAGAGCACCACTTCCTAAACAAATCAGTAGACATGGCCATCAAACATTTTTTGTCACAGACTCTAAGTGTAACTTTAGTACAATCATTAGCAAGACCTCATCTGGAATATACAGTTCAGATTCGGGCACCAGTTCTCAAAAAGGATATCGGGGAACTAGAGAAAGTGCAGAGAAGGGCAACCAAACTGATGGCATGGAGGAGCTCAGCCATGAGGAAAGATTAGAATAACTGAATTTATTCTCTCTTGAGATGAGGACATTAAGGGGGGATATGATCCACATGTACAAATATATAAGGGGTCCATATAGTGAACTCATGTTGGGTTATTGACTTTAAAGTTCAAAATCTGTAAGGTGAACTTACACTGGAGCCCCCCCCCCCCCAAGTCCCGTTAACCTGGAGTATGACATTCCCCCACACTGACAGATTGTATCGCCGCTGTACCGGTCCAGATATTTGAAATCCCTGCGGCTTTCTCTCCTCTTCGCCTGCACAGTGACAGGACAGGCTACGTGGGTTCTGAATGGTTGCCATCACATTAATGCCTTCACATGCTCCAATTAAAAATGCTCCTAAACGTACCTCCCGACAAAGTTTGTTTTGGAGATTAAGCTGCGGTGGATTTCTACGCCCCGGACCGGTGAGGCGGTGACCTGATGTCTCCTAGCAGGTGATTGCTGCACTTCAGGTCAGCGGGGCTGGGGGGGGGGGGGGGCAGATGAGGAGTGGGTCCTGTATAATTCACCTTAGAGTTTTTTCTGTAAACTGAGGCCTCGTACACATGACCGAGAATCTCGTCGTAAAAGAAACCTCGACGAGTTCCTTGTTAGGCTTGTCGAGAATCTTGACAAGCTTTCTTTTCATACACACTGTCAAGACAAAATCTCGTCGTTCTCAAACGCGGTGACGTACAACACGTACGACGGCACTATAAAGGGGAAGTTTGATTCCACTGGCGCCACCCTTGGGGCTGCTTTTGCTAATCTCATGTTACTGCGTGTTAAGTAAAAGTTTGGTAAGAGAAGATTCGCACTTTTCAGTCTGTTACAGCGTGACGAATGTGTTATCTCCATTACGAACGCTACTTTTACCGAAGGTGCGCTCCCATCTCATACTTTATTGTGAGCATGCGCAGGTTTCTAAGCATACACACGAACGTGTATCTCGTTGTGAACCAGCCCGACAAGAAACACGACGAGGAAATTGAGACTCCCGACGAGAAAAAAGAGAACATGTTCTCTTTTTTTCTCGTTGAGATCCACAACAGTTTTCTCGATGAAAAACATACACACGACCGTTTTCCTTGGCCAAAAAGCTCTGCCACCAATTTTCTTGATGGATTTTGTCAAGGAAAACGGTCGTGTGTACGAGGCCTTACCCTTCAAGGTCATCGGAGGGAAAGGGGGCACTCCAAATACGGAAAGGTTTCTTCACAGTAAGAGCTGTGAAAATGTGGAACAGACTCCCTCCAGAGGTGGTTCTGGCTAACTCAGTAGAGCCTTAAAAAAAAGCCTGGATTTTTCCTAGGTGTACATAATATAACTGGGTACTAACATTTATAGGTAAAGTTAATCAAGGGAATATCCAATTGCCTCTCAGGGGACCAGGAAGTATTTTTTTCCCCCTACAAATTGGTTCATGCTTTGCTGGGGGTTTTCGCCTTCCTCTGGATCAACTGTGGGTATAAGATTGTGTATATGGGATTGTATTTTTTTTTTGGTTGAACTAGATGGACTTTTTTCAACCTAAGTAGTCAGAAAATTCCTGCTAGATCACTTTAGGCTGGACCCTTTTGCAGGTATAGCTATGTAAAAATAAGTGCCTATATTGTTTAAAAACCAGTAATACACTGTCTAGCTCTGTTCTGCACATGCTTAGTTGCTCTCCATTTTTAGGCACTGTGTTGAATTTGTAGAGGCCAATCTGCTGACAACCTAAAAATTAACTGCTGCTTAGGGGCTTCGGGCTTCAGCAAAATGGCAGCCTCCAGCAAGTAGTAACAGTACTGGAGGCAATTTACAGCACACACTAAATTTGGTAGCATAATTATTAATGTGAAATGTATGTTCCTTGCTACAGAACATTATTTTTATTACGCTGCTATGGGTAAAGTTCCACTTTAATGTGGTATTAAACCCAAAAACAAAACATCTAAAATGTAAATGTTTGTTTTCGGGTTTTACGCTGCTTTAAGGTTCAATTTACAAAACTAAAACACCAGGATACAGATTCTTATTTTAAAAAGTGACAGTTGTGGTTAGCTGAGAGATGAGATTTGAAATGCACAGTCACATGGCTAAAAAAGGTAATCATTCTTGTAGATTTGTGAGTTAGGCCTATAAGAAGCTAAGTGACTCCTCATACATGATTTGATTATCACATATAATTAAAATATGTATAGGCTTGACCACACCACTACCTGACCACAGGGCTGCTAATAGAAATCACGGGGCCCCCGTACAGCCTACCTATCAAATAATATTTTTGCTAAAATGCAATGGTCACAATGCTATGCTTTGCAGCCATGGCAGAAATTATACCCACATCAAACAAGACCCATTCCCATAGTGGCACGAAGGCAATTTCTGCACCGATCACTCACTGTGTTCATTCAGGTTGGTGTGTTTATTCAGAATGGTGAGCCCCCCCCAACTCACTATCCTGAATTAACCCGCCTCTGTGCCCTCAGCAGCTGTAGGCGGGAGAGGACAGGAGGGAAAACTGCAGCACTGGGGGGCAAAGGGGCACCCAGGGGTCCCAGACAGCAGGGGGAAGGGGGCACACATACTAGAACTGATCACCCTGCAGTGCAGCTGGAGGAAGAAAATAAAAGTAGAAGCTAGGCGCACTGCACAAGAGTCATACGTGTCAGGAATAAGGCAGTACTGCTGGCCCTCCTGCTAGGCAGGTGCCCAGGCCCGCCTTTTCAACTGATACTGCCCGGGCCAAGTACAGGAGGGCTGGCTGTACTGCCTTATCAGTGGCCCTGTCTGAGCACAATATAGTGCTAGAACGATGTATGCCGATATTTAACATTGCTCCTCTCAACATAAATACCATCATTGGAAACTATAGTACTAACTCGTTCAGGTGTGCCCAACCAGTGGCCCGCGGAGCCCTCAGATGTGGCCCACGACCTCCCACTCTGTGATGGTGGGATGGCAAGCCCAGATATTGGGTTCCCAACCCTTTATCTCAGAGCATCAGTGTTGTGAATGAAACGAGAAGTAGAGGAAGCAAGGGGCTGCGGAGCAGAGACGCATAAGCCAATGCTTCCTGTATAGCACCGGCTCCTGTCACAGGCGGAGTGATACCAAATGTGCTCTGCCTGACTTATTTTCGGTTATTATAGGTCAGTTCATTACTAAAATCACAGGGCTAGATTCAGATAGAATGGTCTATCTATGTGGCGGCGTAACGCATCTCAGATAAATGAGATTAAATTTGGGCGCAAGTTCCGTATTCAGAAAGAACTTGCGCCCTTAGTTACGGCGGCGTAACATATTTGGTCCGGCGTAAGCCCGTCTAATTCAAATGGGGAAGATGTGGGCGTGTTTTATGTAAATATACTGTGACCCCGCGTATTTGACGTATTTTACGAACGGCGCATGCGCCGTCCGTCGAATATCCCAGTGTGCATTGCTCCAAAGTACACCGCAAGGACGTATTGGTTTCGACGTGAACGTAAATGACGTCCAGCCCTATTCGCGAACGACTTATGTAAACGACGTAACATTTTCAAAACTCGGCGCGGGAACGACGTCCATACTTAACATTAGCTACGCCTCATATAGCAGGGGTAACTTGATGCCGGAAAAAGCCTGACGCAAACGACGTAAAAAAATGCGCCGGCGGGACGTACGTTTCTGAATCAGCGTAAATACCTAATTAGCATATTCCTCACGTAACTATACGGAAGCGCCACCTAGCGGCCAGCGTAAATATGCAACCTAAGATACAACGGTGTAAGACACTCACGCCGGTCAGGTCTTAGGGAAATCTATGCATAACTGATTCTCTGAATCAGGCGCATAGATACGAGCTCCCGCACTCAGAGATACGACGGCGTATCTGGAGATACGCCATTGTATCTCGTATCTGAATCCAGCCCACAGTGAATATATGGGCATATCTTCTGCATTGGTTACTGGGCTGCTTTTAAACTCATTCGCAAGTGTAGTGCACTGTGCCTGCAGGTTACCTGCACCGAGCCATAGACTTCTGTAATTACCTGCAGGTTTGGTTCACTTTCTGAAAGTGCACCACACCTGCAGGATATAATAGAAATCTATAGAAATGTTCAGCTAACCCACAGGAAAGCCACAGGTGCACTGCACTGCACCCACAGTGTGGGTACACTGCAGCGCATCAGTGTGAAAGCAGCCTTAGGCCCCTTTCACAGGATCAGTGAGACCCAATTGGACCCTCCATTCACCTCTATGGAGAGGCAGATGAAAACGGACTTGTGTCCATTTTCACCCCTGCCTACCTCCAATTCGATCCGCTAAAAAAAATAGAAGGGGATCTGCCCCCTTCAGTCTGGGGAGATCCGATCGGAAGGCCTATAGAGTAGAGTGGGCTGCGTCCGTGTCCGCTCTGCAGTATGCATGTCATCCGCCTGCTCCACTCATTGTGGCCCGCGGCCAGTTACCAAGTCGCTTAAATGGCCCTCGCTCTTCAAAAGGTTGGGCAACCCTGAACTAGCTGATCAAAACAATTGCCATGGATCACTTGGATTTCAGTCTATGAACATCATCCATTAGGTATTGGTCTCTACGTTTACTAAGATTCTTTTATTTTGTCTAGATAGATTAACGGCTAGATTCACCAGTTGCTACAGATTTCAATACGTGAATGATTACAGAGGCTCAGAATGACAGCCAGGTAACTAAACTTTTTCAGAAGAAAAAGGTTAGCAATTTTAGCTTCTATGTTTATTTCACAACCTGTTTCTCGGCATACAATGTTAAGGAAATAAATCGTTGGCAGTGATGAACAATAAAAGGAGCCACACAGGTGACTGAAAATTACTTTGCCAAGTAGAAGAGTTATATAGCTTGCTTAAAACCATACCGGATTAGTGGGTTTTCTGGATGTAGTGTACTGGATTAGAGTTCCAACCAAGGTCAACACACACAAGTGAAGATGAAAACTGTTTTAAACTAAACACAACATTTTCTTCTACTGCCAGCGCCCTCATTTCACGTCAGGCAGGTACACACTCTGGGGCAGATTCAGGTAGGGAGAGCGTAACTCTATGCGGGCGTAGCGTATCCTATTAACGTTACGTCTCCGCAACTTTGACAGGCAAGTGCATTATTCACAAAGCACTTGCTCCGTAAGTTGCGGCGGCGTAGCGTAAATTGGCTGGCGTAAGCCCGCCTAATTCAAATGTGTAAGATGTGGGCGTGTTTTATGTAAAATCATCGTGACCCCACGTAAATGACGCTTTTTACGAACGGCGCATGAGCCGTCTGTGAAAGTATCCCAGTGTGAATGCTCCAAATTAACCTGCAAAAAGCCAATGCTTTCGACGTGAACGTAAATTACGTCCAGCCCTATTCGCGCACGACTTACGCAAACGACGTAATCGACGGAAAATACGACGCTGGCCCGACGTCCATACTTAACATTGGCTGCGCCTCATATAGCAGGGGTAACTTTATGCCGGAAAAAGCCTTACGTAAATGGCGTATCTGTACTGTGACGGCCGGGCGTACGTTCGTGAATAGGCGTATGTAGCTGATTTACATATTCTAGGCGTAAATAAGCGTACACGCCCCTAGCGGCCAGCGTAAATATGCAGTTAAGATACGACGGCGTAGGAGACTTACGCCGGTCGTATCTTAGCAACATTTAAGCGTATCTCAGTTTGAGCATACGCTTAAAGTTGCGACGGCGTGGATTCGGACTTACGACGGCGTATCTACTGATACGCCCGTCGTAAGTCCTTCTGAATCCGGCCCTTTATTTTTACCCCAAACTTATTTTTTTATTTTGGATTTAATAGATTTCCCTTTGCATCGGGGGTTCCCAACCTTTTGAAGAGCGAGGGCCACTTAAGTGACTTGGTAACCGATCGCGGGCCACAATGAGCAGAGTGGGTGGATGGCATGTCCGTGTCCGCTCTGCATATGCAGAGCAGACACGGACACAGCCCACAATACTTTTTAGTGGATCGTATTGGAGGTAGAACACAAGTCTGTTTATGTCTGCCACTACTCAGAGGTGAATGGAGGGTCCAATTGGTCGGACTTTCGGACTGACCGTGTGTAAGGGGTCCAAGGCTGCTTTCACACTGATGCGCTGCAGTTTACCCGCTCCACGGGTGCAACGCAGTGTATTTTTGAAATGGTATAAAATGAATCCGCGCAATGGAACCAAATATTGCCCGTGAATGATTATGGTTATTTTTACACCCTGCCCCTACTTGATTTATTTCACCTGAGTGAGATAACAGTTTGAATAAGATTGAAAGTAGGATTGGCACTACATTAAATAATACATATATGGAAAAGTGCAGTGTCCGTAAATGTGGGTAATGTTTTTACCCTATGTGATAAAGTGCACCTGTGCTAGTTTGTGAAAAATCATAAATACAGTGAAAATTCAGATAAATACAATAGTGCACGTTAATAAAAGACCTTTGTGCTAAATAAAAATCTTAAATGCTGCGTATGGATTATAATTCCTCAATCCAAACGTACACAAATAATCAATGGCAGAAAGAAGAATATAAATAAATAAAAATAAATTAAAAATAGGAGTAAAAATAAATAAAGTGAAAGTGCTTTGTGTTTGGTGAACTTCTAATTTCTTATTTCATACAGTGACCACTTCAAACTGTGCTCCAATGTGGCCCGCACTCTCCGGATTTGCACCCCCTCTTGGGGTCTACAGCATTCACAGTGTATGCCACTGTGCAGCACTCTGGCAGTGGTTTGTCTTGCTGTAATCCTGGTGGTTGCTCCCAATGATTATCTCACGTAAAGGAGAAAAAAGGGGTCCCAGATAGTGTAGTACCGCTTTAAAATGTTTAACTTTTATTTTAGTCAAATGAGTACTCACAATTCAGCAGTTTTTGCAGAGCATATAATTTACATATAGAACCAGGAAGTGTTGTGGCGTTCTGTCGGATCGCTCGACCGGTTTCGTCGACCTGACGTCATCAAGGAGCGAGGGTGTATTTTTGGCTTTCCTACACTTTGCAATAGACCTCTATTATATTCTGCAGGTTTGGTGCACTTTAAGAAAGCTCACTAAACTCGCAGGTAATAACAGAAGTATATGGCTCAGTGCAGGTAACCCGCAGGTAAAATGCTCTGCACCTGCGGATCAGTTTGAAAGCAGCCCAGTAACCACTGTGGAAAAGATATGCCCATATATACACTGTAGTAATAAACGGACCTTTAATACCAGTATTTTATTCTATTCCATCCCAGAGCAGGAAGTCACGGGCCACATCAGAGGGCTCCACGGGCCACATCAGAGGGCTCCACGGGCCACATCAGAGGGCTCCACGGGCCACATGTGGCCCCCAGGCCACTGGTTGTGCACCCCTGCTTTACATCCTTTGATAACATCCATCACCAGGACGGAGTGTGTTGGAAATTTGCACGTATGGGGATACAAAAAAACAAAAACTCTACTGGAAATGTTCCCATCACCTCCTCTTCTAACGCCCATCACATAGACAGGAAATGTTTGGAAATCTGTTCAGTGGGGATATAAGAATACAACCCTGAAAGAGGGTCGGTCTTATACTTTCCCAATTAAAGAAAAAAATAAAGTTTCCACTGCCGTTAAAACATTTTTTTAGAACTATTTGTAGTAAACAGTAGACAAGACTTTGCAGATGTTTATTTTCCAACAACATAGCGATAGAGAATTTGGAAACTCTGTCAAGGTTGCTGCCAAAGACTGTGCATCAACCTGACCTCCTAATATTGCTAACGGTGTGCCCTGTTAAACCGCAGTGACCCACTTAGTATTGACCTTTATTCTCTGCATGTTCTGTTCTTCACAATACTCCGCCCACCCACCCACTGTGTCGCTTGTATCATGACCTACAATTCACATTCCCTAATCCATGACTCAACATTAAACGAATGAACCCTGAATGAAGTCCTAACACTATATTAAAGTGGTTGTATAGTCATTTTTTTTACTTTTACCTACAGGTAAGCCTATAATAAGGCTTACCTGTAGGTAAAACAAATATCTTCTAAACCTGTATAGGAGTTATTCTCCTTGCAATAAGCTGCTGACTGCAGTGGCAAATGCGCACAGGCGATTCTTGGCTGAAAGCCCGGCAGACGCCGGACCTTGCCGGAAAGAAATCTCCCGTGTGCATACACGGAATGACGTCATCGCGACTACAGCCACTCAGAGGGCTGGAGCCGCGATACCTGGAAGACACACTGAGGCAACATGTCAGCTACCTCGGCGTGGAACAGGCGTGCCTACTAGCTCATTATGCCTTTTTCCGCACAGGGGTAAAAGAAAAAAAAATCCGAGGGTATACAACAGCTTGAACCCATTTTTCTTTACACTTACTTCACCCTCACTAGAAGCAACCACTCTGAATCCACATACATGTGCTGAAAGTTCTGCATATAATAATTTATTTTGCAGAACGTTCCCCCCCCCCCCCCTGTTTTTCTCTCCTGCCTTGGAACCAAATACAATTAATGTTTCTGACTTGCCAAAGATGTTGACATTCACATTCCTATGCCTACAGTGAAATACGGTAATGATCTTGACTGTTGCGCTATGTGCTTTTCACATGTCACCATCTAGCCCCCTCTGGCGAAATGGTTATGTACACTAACTATGATACAGTATAGTTATATTGTAACCAGAACATGCAGATTTTAACAATTTCCACTGTAATTATATGTTATCGTACTATTGTGTACCTCATTGTTTGCTTAAAAAATTTATTTATTTTCAATAAAAATCCTTGGAACAGAAAAAATACCAGCATTGGCAGTCAGCACTAAGAACTCAAAGACCACCTGTATGTCTCAAGAGATCACCTGTATGCCACAAGTTACAGTATAATAGTGATTGATTATAACAAAACCAGCAAAAATAAACCATTTACTCGCAATTGTTCACTATTTAGGCTATTTAGGCTAATGACCATTCTCTTAAATAATTTAAAAAGAAGAAATTAACTTTCCCAACGACAGTTTTTTACTTCTGATAGTACCTTTATTCTTTTATGGGTAGTACGTATGTTATGTTCAGGACCTGGTATTGGGATAATAGACTCACTCGTACACACGATCAGACTTCAAACAAACTTTTCCTTGGATTTTTGTCCAAAGGGAGTTGGCCGGGCACACCCATAGCATACACACGCTCGGACTTTTCTGCAAACTTTCCTAAAACTTTCCCAACATCACGTGGTTTTTCTGCTCTTTTCTGCTACCCTTTGGTCAACTTCTGCTATTGATGGTTGATTTTAACATTGGTTCTGGGCATGCGTATTTGTACTTCGGACAAAAGTCCGATAGATTCCTGTACACGCGGTCAAACTTTGCACCATCAGACTTTTGTTGCCAAAAAGTTTGTCCGTTTGCAGAGCGAACTTTCGTCCGATGAAAACAGAAAAAGTTTGTCCGATGGAGTGTAAACACGGTCGGATTTTTTGGAAAACATGCTCATTTTGAAGTTTGTTGGCAAAAAGTCCGACCGTGTGTATGGAGCTTAAGACTAATCAGCAAGTACAGGTGATCTTTAGACTAGTTCTGCTGCTATGGACCACTGTGATCACTGTGCAGAGGTCAACATGCTAATTGTCTGCTGTGCCTCTCAGTGGGTATAGGATTTTTTTAATGGTATTGAACCAACAAACAAATTGAAAACCTCCAAAGAATCCTATATCCACAGTTGATCAAAAAAAAAACCCCTATGAAGAAAGGCCCAGTTTACTCCAGCGGGGGAAAACAAATTCCTTCCACATCCAGACCTTTTTTTTTAAAACATTAACCATGTGACAATTTCATATATATGGCAGTGCATACATATTTAATATAATATATAACTGCCAAAATTTCAAGATCATCTGGACAATTGTTTCTTATAAAGGTAAACTATTCAGAAAAGTGAGCACCGACTGGCCATTCTATTGTTGGGTGAACTGGGATGTTGTGCCTAATCTGCAGAAGGGTTAGTATACTCCAAGGGGCCTAAAATTTTACTTGGGCAGGAGACCAGTATGTGACCCTACCCTGATGGCCCTGTGATTACAAGATGGCAAGGCGTTCTCCAGCGGGTAAGGAGGATTGGTAACCCAACATCCTTGTGTTTTATATTTCTACAGGACGGCCATGATAAGAGACGTGACTGAGCGTCCCCCATCACTAAGGGAGCTTTAGTTATACTTTAGTTATCCAATAATGGTCAAGAAAATTTTTTTTTAGTTTTTATTACCTTGCACATGATTGAGTTTTTGAAGTGAACACAGCTTCACTTTTTTTTTTACTAAACTAAGGGAACATACACTTTCAAAGTGAACAGCCTCCATTAACTGAAAATCAACCCAACTGCATATGTAAAACATAACACACGCCCATGAAGAGCCTGTTTGTTCTCTAACAACTCTTGGATCCTTAGCGTAAATAGCTGATCGCTGATCAAAGTGCAATTATTAGGACATCATTTGACCATCCTTTCTCTATTGCAAATAAGACATTGCCCACTGTCCCCAATGGAAGTAGAACGTTTTCCAGAAACATTTACATAACACACCACCACAAGAAATATTCTGATATCCACAGATTAAAAGTTTTCTTATCCAGGTAATTAAAGCATCATCCTCCCTTCAAACATTAACGCATATTGAAAACATATGACTGCACAATCCCACATCTGAAGGCACCAATATGGCCGTGTATGCCTCAATTTTGGAAGGGCAGACCTCACATCCACACACATACATAACATAATGGGAAGGAGACCTGGCGAGTGTCCTAGAACTTTACCCATTTTTCCGTGTGTCACGCATAGGGCTGGTTTATATTTGCCACCTCAAAAAAGCTCCTGCTCCTTTTTGGGCGACAAGCTTAGCGCCAATTTTAAACGCGTGTTCTGCCATGCGACAATCATGAAAGATTTGCACTGCATTTTAGGTGCCATTAACAATAAATGAACCCAACCGCATGTCGCACCTTTTGCTGCAATTTGGAAACGTAGGCAGATGTGTTTGGAAAGCATTACTAGCCGAGATGATAACACCGCTAAACATTTTTTTAACATGTCACAAATGCATCAAAAAAGGTCCATTAATGGACGCTCGAATGAGCCCTAAAGTAAATCTCTTACCAAACACATACTTATAGATTTTGACTGCATATGGAATAGTTGGAACCCCAGTCAAGTGATTTTGCTATCCATTACCCCATTAGAGAGCCTTCCTTTAATTCACTTTCTGTCCCAGTGACAATGTTGTATCATCAACAGGAAGGGAAGTAACATTTTTCAATTGTATTCTGACAGCTACACCTGCCACTGCAGTCACTGATCGAGAAACATTTTCCATCACCCCCGCGGCATACGTTTCTAAAACAATTGACTTTTGAGTTCTGACATAGTGACTGTCACACATTGATTGACATTTGGGCAGTCCCTGCTTTAAGCTAGCCATACAGTAATGCAGGTCATAGACAGTGAAAATGTCTTTCCTGCAGCCGCTAGCCATAATCGCAAGTAAATTTGACAGGCTGGTTGTACCCAAGTTGATCAATTGATAAATTTGGTACATTCAGCTCGAATTTCCGCCGGTTCAGCAGATTCAAACCGTTTATGGTCAGCCTTATACATTTTCTAGTTCAGCCGGCAGATTAAACAAAACAATCAAACCAATTCCTCGATCCATGCTATCCAGTGCAGATGGACTAATGATCTGCTACAGCTATTTTACTTTGACAGCCATCTCTGCTGGTTATCAAAATACTCATCCAAATGGATGCAGCCACTCTTCAGCTGACAATTATCTGCCTGGCTGCTTTGATTTTTCGATTAATCAATGTCGGAATAGGAGGGTGTGACAGGACCACCGATTGATCGAATTTTTGGCTGGCTCATCGGGAAGCAGCCAATGTGTATACAGTGTATGGCCAGCTTTGGTGGAGAACAGTGGAGGCTGGTGCTCAAAATTTTGGGGGGGCGCAAACGGAAAAAAAAATTGCATCCTCACTGTGCCCATCAAATGCAGCCACTGTGCCATCAATTGTCACCACTGTGCCATGCCATCAAACGCAGCCACTGTACCATCAATTGTCACCACTGTGCCATGCCATCAAACGCAGCCACTGTGCCATGCCATTAAACGCAGCCACTGTGCCATGCCATCAAACGCAGCCACTGTGCCATGCCATTAAACGCAGCCACTGTGCCATGCCATCAAACGCAGCCACTGTGCCATCAATTGTCACCACTGTGCCCTTTAATTGTCACCGATGTGCCCTTTAATTGTCGGCGCTGTGCCCTTTAATTGTCCCCGCTGTGCCTATTGTCGCCACTGTGCCCATTGATGTCGCCGCTGTGCCCTGTAAAGTGCCCCTCCCCCCGCCCGGCACTTACCTTTACTGGAGTCAGCCATCCACGTCCCTTGTATATAAGCACTTGTAATCAAAGCATTTTTTTACAGAGTATAAAAGAGAAGAGAGGCACCTCTAAGTGTAGCAATATGTTGCTAAATGTTATACCTTCATTAAATGTAACCATATTGCTACACAAATGCCCTGTACACACGATCGGTTCGTCTGATGAAAACAAACCGATGGATTTTTTCATCAGACATCTGATGAAGCTGACTTTCATCAGTCTTGCCTACACACCATCGGTCAAAAATACGATCGTGTCCAACGCGGTGACGTAAAACACAACGACGTGCAGAGAAAAATGAAGTTCAATGCTTCCGAGCATGCGTCGACTTGATTCTGAGCATGCGTGAATTTTGACCGATGGATTTCCCCACAGACGATCGTTTTTTTCTATCGATTTTTTAACCATACGAAAATTTTAGAACAGGTTCTATTTTTTTTCACCGATGGGAAAAAAACTGATGGGGCCCACACACGATCGGTTCGTCCGATGAAAACGGTCTATCGAACCGATCGTGTGTACAGGGCATTAGAGGCTCCTCTCTTCTCTTTTATACTCAGTTGTGACATGACGCTACTCGTATATCAAGGCAAAATGTATTAAAACCTTTTGCTTGTCTTGCAAGACGCACTCAAAACAAGTTACTCTCAAACCAAGGTTTCACTGTACTTCCTAGAATAGTAAATACAATGAAACTAGGACAAGAAATGAAATCTTCCCAACAAGACACAGATTGAAAAAAAAAATACAGAACGTGAGTTTTTAAGCTGGCATTACATGGTTCTGGCTTTTTACGTTCAGCCAATCGGCTGAAGGAAAAAACTGAACAGATTACCCCAATCCAGACATTTAATGGAGATGCAGGAATCCTCCTGACTGCATCATTAGATTCTGACAGTGGAACTCCCCCGCTGTCAGAATACACTGATCAGTGCTGCAGACGATTGGCTGAATGCGCCGATTGAGAAAAAATGTACCAACAAGCCAGTTAATGAGACGTTCTTTATGAATGGAAACGGCCATATTTGGATCGAAATTCGGCCGGTTCAGCAGTCACTGGAGAAGTTGTTGACCAACTAAACTGTTTCTTACTTAATTTTTTTTTTTTTAAATGGCTAGTGATACACTTGAAGATAATTGAAGAGAACTTGTGTGGTTAGCTGTGCTGAGTGATCAGCCAACTTTGCTCATCATGTGAGGCCCCGCATCTCTCAACATCCTAATGCCTGTCACTCAGCAAGTATATCTAGATTGCCTCAATTATATGACTCCAACTGACAAAAGGCACAACACAGATTATTAGTTATGGCCAGATGATAGAAACGTACATCGTCTTTTCTTTTCATAACATATATACAGTGGGTATAGAAAACAATCAACCACAAAAATTATCGCATTTTGTTGCTTTGAAGCCTGAAAGGAAGACAGACAGGGGTAGATTCAGGTAGGGGCGCGCACTGCTACGGCGACGCAGCGTACCGTTTTTATGCTACGCCTCCGTAAATTACTTGAGCTACGCTTCATTCACGAAGCATTTGCTCCGTAATTTGCGGCAGCGTTTCGTAAAAGGGGCCGGCGTAAGCGCGCTTAATTTAAATGATCCCGTAGGGGGCGTAGATCATTTAAATTAGGCGCGTTCCCGACGTGGATTGCGGTAAATGACGTCCCAAGGACGTCATTTGCTTCGACGTGAACGTAAATGACGTCCAGCGCCATTCACGATCCACTTACGCAAACAACGTAAATTTCGACAATCGCGACGCGGGAACGACGTCTATACTTACCATTGGCTGCGCCTCCTAATAGCAGGAGCAGCCTTACGACGAAAGCGACGAACGCAAACGACGTAAAACACGACCGCCGGGCGCGCGTACGTTTGTGAATCGGCGTGAGTATGCAATTTGCATACTCTACGCTGACAACTACGGGAACGCCACCTAGCGGCCAGCGTCAGAATGCAGCCTAAGATACGACGGCATAAGAGCCTTCATGCTTTACTGTAGGAATGGTGTTATTTGAATGGTGAGCTGTATTGGTATTCCGCCAGACATATCGTTTGGTGTTCAGGCCAATTATTACATTTTAGTCTAAAGCCTCGTATACACGATCAGAATTTCCGATGGAAAAAGTCAGACTGACTTTTTCCTTCGGAAATTCCGACCGTGTGTATGCCCCATCGGAATTCCGATGTGATTTTGGTCGGACAAAGGTCTGATCGTGTGTACAGGGCTTAATCTGACCATACCACCCTTTTCTATGTGGCCTCAGAATCCTCCAGGTACGTTTTGGCAAAGCTTCTTTTGTAAATGCATGTGGCCTTTTCCAAAGAGAGTGGCTTTCTTCTTGCAACCCTCCCATACAAGACACATTTGTGGAGAATTTGTAATATTGTTGTCACATGCACACAATGACCACTCTTTCTCATAAATTCCTGCAACTGCTTAAGAGTTGCTGTAGGCCACTTGGTAGCCTCTCTGACCAGTTTCTACCTGGCTCTTTCACCCAGTTTGGAGATAAGTCCTGATCCAGGGAGAGTCTGTATTGTACCATATATCTTCCACGTCTTAAAGCGGAGGTTCGCCGGTAAAATGCTGTTTTTACCCTTAGATGGATGCTCATTTAGTCTAGGGGAATCGGCTAGTTGTTTTAAAATCCGAGCATTACTTACCGATGTAGAGGGCGATCTTCTCCGCCGCTTCCGGGTATGGGTCTTCGGGACTGGGCGTTCCTTCTTGATTGACAGTCTTCCGACAGGCTTCAGAAAGGCGTCCGACGGTCGCATCCATCGCGTCACGATTATCCGAAAGTAGCCGAACGTCGGTGCGCAGGCGCAGTATAAAGCCGCACCGACGTTCGGCTTCTTTCGGCTACTCGTGACGCGATGGATGCGACCGTCGGAAGGCTTTCGGAAGCCTGTCGGAAGACTGTCAATCAAGAAGGAACGCCCAGTCCCGAAGACCCATAACAGGAAGTGGCGGAGAAGATCGCCCTCTACAACGGTAAGTACTGCTCGGATTTTAAAACAACTAGCCGATTCCCCTAGACTAAATGAGCATCCATCTAAGGGTAAAAGAGCAAAAACTGCATTTATGGGTGAACTCCCGCTTTAATAATACATTTCACTGTGCTTCTAGGCATTGATAAAGCCTTTGAATTTTTTTTTGTATCCATCTCCTGACTTCTGCCTGTCCACAACTTTATCCCGGAGATATTTTGACAGTGCCTTGCCACCTATAGTCGATTGTTTGCTTCAGGGACTGAAATGCTCCAGGAAAGCTTTTCTATGCTGAGTTAATCAAAACCCACGGCTGAACACAGTTGAAAGTCAAATGGCTTTGTGTGCCATTGAGAAGGTGATTAGCTATACCTGATTGGGTTTACAAGTAATTTTTAGGAGGGGGGGTAATTCCTTTTCCAACTCTGTAAAGTAAATACAGCTGGATAAAACAAAAACTGGGTCTGTCTTCATTTCAGGCTGCAAAGCGACTGATTCTTTTCTATACCAATTGTACTTTTTATGTCTTTTTAGACAATTAAAATGTTAGCGTACAGCAGTGTTTCTCAATTCCAGTCCTCAGGCCCCCCCAACAGGTCAGGTTTTCAGGATTTCCATTATTTTGCACAGGTGATTTGATCAGTTTCACTGCCTTAGTAATCACCACAGCCGTTTCATCTGAGGGAAATCCTGAAAACATGACCTGTTGGGGGGGCCTGAGGACTGGAATTGAGAAACACTGGCGTACAGACACCCCGCAAATATTTATGGCAGCTTATCATTCCTTAGTTGAAATAGCTACATACATTTTATTTCTTTATTTGCACCTAGTGATTTTGCGAATAACACATTTCCTGTTCCTGTATGACTACACTTATGCCGCGTACACATGAACGGATTTTCCATTGGAAAAAAATCAGATGTTTTTTCCGACGGAATTACGCTCAAGCTTGGGTTGCATACACACGGTCACACAAAATTCCAACCGTCAAGAATACGGTGACGTACAGCACTACGACAAGCGTCTACTTGATTCTGAGCATGCATGGTTTTTAGTGCGTCGGAATTGCATACAAGCGGATTTTCCCGAAAAATAGAGAACCTGCTCTCTATCTAAGTTCGTCGGAAATTCCGATAGAAAAAGTCCAATGGGGCATACACACGGTCGGAATATCCGACGAAAAGCTCCATCTGACATTTTCCATCGGAAATTCCGACCGTGTGTCCGCTTTAATAGTGAATTCACACTTGTGAATGCACCTGCAGTCCAATTACAATGAAAGCAATAGGGGGCTGCCGGCTCCCGCAGCTAATAGTGCCCACTCACATGTAATCGTCCATGCAGCAATCACATGCAAGTGATCGGCCCTGGACGTAGATTGCAACCATCCTCACCAGCCTTTAAATGATACTGTCAGTGAAAAACTGGAAGGATCACCAGTAAAATATAGGCATCCTGTCAAAAACCCAGTGCTGCCAGGTAAAGGTGCAGACTGGTCCATAATTTGATCCATTTTCAGTTTAAAGGGGAGTTCCACCCACAATTTCACTTTTTAAATATAAATACCCCTGTAATACACAAGCTTAATGTATTCTAGTAAAGTTAGTCTGTAAACTAAGGTCCGTTTTGTTAGGTTGTTACAGCATTTAAATAGTTTATAATCTAGAAATAGACCGTGGCCATCTTAAGTGTGGGCATCATGAAGCCAGACTGTATGACTTCCTGGATTTCAGCTTTGCTTATCTCGCACATGCTCAGTGCACAAGCAATGTAATAGGTTTCAGTCAGGTTTGCAAGGACTACTGGGAAACATGATGCCTATCCCAGAAACCCTTGCAAATAGCCTAGGCAAATAAGGAGGAGGAAGTAATGAAGGACTACAAAATAAAGGTATTTACAAGCAACAAATTAAATAAAAATTGTCCATTCTGAACACTGAGATTAGAGCATGCAGCACAGACAAACATAAAAAAATGGGTGGAACTCCACTTTAAAGAGATAGTGTTGCATTAGAAATATCTTGTATGTTCATTGGCCATGGAGGGTAAATGACAATTTTCCTCTCTAGCCACCAAGAATACAATTGCCATAAAAATGTAAATACAATACACAAATACAAACTCAGAGAGGATTACGATTTTAATTTAGGATAACTTTAATAATAATGACGGATACAGCTTTGTAAATTGAGACAAAAAAGAGCTCAATTGGGTAGAAAATAAGCGGATGAAGTGATTTTAGCCCCCCCTAAACATCTTAGTCATAAGAGAACCGATGTACACCTACACAACTGTTCCCTGTGACCCAACCATGCAGGTTGCCCCTGCTAACCGCTCCTCAGGAAAATGCTAGTAGCTTGGCTGTCACACTGACCCGCTAACTTTGAGGGGCCGGACTGTGGCCAGTGGGAGTAAAAAAGGTCCTGACGTCAGTGGGAATAAACATTGGTTTCATTGAGAGGAACTGTGCTCCATCATTGGTGTCACTGGGGGGAAAATTACGCCCCATAGTTGGTATTAGTGGATGAAATATTGCCGAAAACGGGCAAAGGGCCACATCTGGCCCCCCAAGCCTGCAGTTTGGAGACCACTGAAGTCTGAGGATCAGTATAAGAGACAGATTACTTGCATTTTCAGAAGGTCACCAATAGCACCAAAGTAGATCTGTCATGTCAGGTTTAGGAAGATGAATTAATGGTATGATGGCTAATCAAGTCCATTCATTATCTTCCTGAAAAAACGGATACAAGTCCCCTAGTTATGGAAATGATGCCATACTTATATTAAAGTGGTTGTTAACTCTTACAGACCACTTTAATCTACAGGTAAGCCTAGATTAAGGCTCCAAGAAATATCTCCTTAACCACTTAACCCCCGGACCATATTGCTGATCAAAGACCAGAGCACTTTTTGCGATTCGGCACTGCGTCAGTATAACTGCGGCGGCTAGTCGGCAAGGAGTTAAAGTCTGCTTTGTAAAATAAAATAAATCACACACAAACAGGCTGAAAGTGGTTGTTAAAGGCACTAGATTTTTTTTATCTTAATGCATTCCATGCATTAAGATAAAAAGCCTCCTGTGTGCAGCAGTTCCCCTCAGCCCCCCTAACACTTACCTGAGGTTCTTCTAGATCCAGCAATGTTGCAGGAGTTGTTTCGGCTGCCTGTGACTCCCCTGCTCATTGGCTGAGACAACAGCACGGCGCCTTTGGCTCCTGCTGCTGTCAATCAATGTCAGTCAGCCAATGAGGAGATAAAGATGGCAGGGCCGGGATTGCAGCTCTGTGTCTGAATGGACACAGGGAACTGAGGCTGAACTGAAGCTTCTTGCTGTGGAGGCACTCAACAGGAGGGAGGGGCCAGGAGAGCCAGTGGGGGACCCAAGAAGAGGAGGATCTGGGCTGCTCTGTGCAAATCACAGCCCAAAATCAAGGTAATCCCATGGGCATAGTTCACATCATTGCAGTTAAAAAGTAGAGCATACTGCGTTTTTCTGCACTGCAAATGCAAGGAACACGTTACGAAAGCGCTTCAAACGCGCTGCACTGCGCCCTTTAAGCCAAGCCCAAAAACACATTAAAAAAATGCACTGCAAATGCAGTGCTAAGTACAGCACAAAACGCATTCAAGCACGCGTCAAATGCATGTATACATGCAGTTCTGTGCGGTTTCTGGTGTGAGGGCCCTTAGGGTACAATTGACATGGCAGTTTATCAGTGGTCAGGGGAGGTCAGTAGATTCTTGCCGGCAGTTGTGAACACTTCCTACACACACTGGCCCAGATTCAAGAAGCAATTGCGCCTGTGTAACCATAGGTTACACGGCGCAATTGCTTACTTGCTCCGGCGTAGCGAATGCTCCTGATTCAGGAACATCGCTACGCCGACTGCAGCCTAAAATCTGCGTGGCATAAGGCTCTTATGCCACGCAGATTTTAGGCTGCATTCTAGCGATGACTGCTAGGGGGCGCTCCCATTGTGATCTGTTCATAGTATGCAAATTGCATACTAACACCGATTCACAACGTTGCGCGAGCCCTGCGTACGCAAATTACGTAGTTTGCGTACGTTGGGTTTCGCGTAACGTTACACATCCTAATAGCAGGCGCAGCCAATGCTATAGGCTACCCACGTTCCCGCGTCGCGAGATTTAAAATCTACGTTGTTTGCGTAAGTGATTCGTGAATGGCGCTGGACGCCATTCACGTTCACTCTGAAGCAAATGACGTCATTGCGACGTCATTTGCCGCAATGCACATCGGGAAAGTTTCCCGGCGGAGCATGCGCTCTACGCTCGGCGCGGGAGCGCGCCTAATTTAAATGATTCCCGCCCCCGGCGGGATCATTTACATTGCGCGCGCTTACGCCGGGCAATTTTGCCGGCGCGCCCTCGCAATTTACGGAGCTACTGCTCCGTGAATCGAGGGCAGCGCAAAATATTTGTGTGGGCGCAGGGCAAAATCGTTGCCCTGTGCCTCCGCAAATAAAGCGCAAATGTACCTGAATCTGGCCCACTGTGTGTGAACAGCTGCAGCTGTCAGTAGCGGCTGTCAGATTTGCACTCTACCAATCACACTGTTTGCATGTAACTGTTCATCTGAGTGGTGACATGTGAATAGAGCATCCGGCCGACTCTGGAAGCAGACAGCGTGCATACAGGATTAGCGTTTCTGCACAATTTTGGCACAAAAACTGTCTGCAGCTAATTGACCACTTTGTATGTGGCCATAGCACAGAATGTTACTGCATCTAGAGGTGACAAACTATACACGGCTAAACTGCCATGTGAGTGTAGCCTTAAAGGGGTTGTAAAGGTTTGTTTTTTATTTTCTAAATAGATTCCTTTAAGCTAGTGCATTGTTGGTTCACTTACCTTTTCCTTCCATTTCCCTTCTAAATGTTGTTTTCTTTGTCTGAATTTCTCACTTCCTGTTCCTCCTTAGTAAGCTGTTCTGGCTGACTAACCACCAGCCAGATGATGGTGGAAAGCTTACTGAGGAGAAACAGGAAGTAAGAAATTCAGACAAAAAAAAATAAAAAAATGTAAGGAAAAGGTAAGTGAACCAACAATGCACTAGCTTAAAGGAACCTATTTAGAAAATAAAAAACAAACCTTTACAACCCCCTTTAAGTCAAGACAATGCCCAAATTTAAAGCGTCACTAAACCCACATCATAAAAACTATCAACAAATGGTGTATTACATGCTGTTCATACTCAGTCACTATGAGATTCATTTTCTGTATTCTGCCTGGGTGATTCTGCGGTTATCTATCTCCCCCTTCTGTTCATGTCCCCAATTCAGCTAGGGATTTTGCAGCTGTGGTGGCAACTCTGCACATGCTCTGCTTTCAGTGAGCTTCTATGTTGAGCATTTCCTTCCTATCACATCTGAGCAGCCCATTTGACTATAGAGTCACACATGTGGGCATTTACACAGTGATAAATAACAGCTCACTCCTTCCCTCCTCCTCCATGCCCACTAATCAGCTAAACACAATGGGGGCGGGATATTACATGTACAACCACTTTAATGGAGGCTCCACCTCCCTCTTATTCTAAGGCCCCGTTCACACCTAGGCGTATATACGCCTGTAGTGTGAACGCCGCTGCCGCCCCGACACGCCAGAGGGATGCTTTAGCATTGCCCTCTATGGAGATGGTTCACATCTCCACGCC
Source organism: Rana temporaria (assembly GCF_905171775.1). Classification (NCBI taxonomy): domain Eukaryota; kingdom Metazoa; phylum Chordata; class Amphibia; order Anura; family Ranidae; genus Rana; species Rana temporaria. Next base: position 52,998,073 of record NC_053494.1, read on the forward strand.
GGACGCCTGCCGCCTGAAAAAAGGTCCCGGACCTTTTTTTCAGGCGTCTTTCGGCGTTCGGCTAGGAGATGTGAACCGTCTCCATAGAGGGGGTCACAGGCTGCATTCACAATCGCGGCGTTTTGTCGCCGCGAATCGCGGTACAAAGCGCCGCTATTTGCCGCCGCAATTCGCGGGACAAAACGCCGCGATTCAGTACGCTATAGTGTGAATGCAGCCTTCGACACAGGCTGGAGGGGTGTGACTGGCAAATCCACCCACACCATGTTATTGCAAAAAATAAAGAATTTCGAATACTATGGTTTATCGGCGTATACCGCACACTTGTTTTGGCAAAATCGTGGGTGCGCGATATACGCCGATACCCGCACCGAGTTTGAACCACTGTGCCGGCATATACCGAGCGCAGTACACTCGGGTATAGTCGGGCAGGCTCGGCTCCTCTCGCGGTCACGTCCTGGATGTACAGGACGTGACCACGAGAGGAGCCGAGCCTGCCCGACTATACCCGAGTGTACTGCGCTCGGTATATGCCGGCGCAGTGGTTCAAACTCAGCACGGGAAGCGGGGATCGAGCGGGGAAGACACCGCAGAAGGACGCCGGACCCGACGAGGAGGACACCACCGAAGCCGCAGACGGACGCCGGACCCGACGAGGCCGCCGATGGACGCCGCACAAGACACCAAAACTGTAAGTACTAAAATGTTTTTTTACAGGAATGCAGGTCCACTTTAGGGGTGCGCGCTATACGCCGGAGAGCGCAATACCCCGATAAATACGGTATATATTTGTATCAACAATTTAAAAATGTATTCATATTAATTACCTTCGCTCTGTTTTCCAAAGGGTGTTTTTTTTATTTTGAACATGTGACCAGCAGCAGAGGGCTAGAAGTGCCCCCTGCTTATAGTTCCCTGCAAACAGGCTGGGACAGAGCTACTTTAATAAAAAAATAAAAAACATCTACATGCCATCATCAACGTACAGAAATAGAAGCGAAAATTAATATTTAAAAAGTGTGTGTTTAGTATCACTTAACTCCAAACCACCTTATCACCCTCATTTCTATACCCTGCATGAAACAGCTTGTAATACTCCCTGCGATGACATCACCAGGCTTGGGAAAAGTCTTGTAGGGGCAGCTGCTGGAAGTTCAGAAAATGTAGACAAGCCCAGGAAGTACATCTCTCAAGAGCCCTTTCCATGCACACAGTGTGTTGGGATGCACTTGAGAGTCAATTCAGCAGCATTGATTAACCACTTAAGCCCCGGACCATATTGCTGGTCAAAGACCAGAGCACTTTTTGCGATTCGGCACTGCGTCGCTTTAACTGACAATTGCGCGGTCGTGCGACGTGGCTCCCAAACAAAATTGGCGTCCTTTTTTCCCCACAAATAGAGCTTTCTTTCGGTGGTATTTGATCACCCCTGCAGTTTTTAGTTTTTGCGCTATAAACAAAAATAGAGTGTCAATTTTGAAAAAAATATATATTTTTTACTTTTTACCAAAATAAATATCCCCCAAATATATATATATATATATATAAAAAAAATTCCTCAGTTTAGGCCGATACATATTCTTCTACATATTTTTTGTAAAAAAAAATCGCAATAAACGTTTATTGATTGGTTTGCGCAAAAGTTATAGTGTTTACAAAATAGGGGATAGTTTTATGGCATTTTTAGTAATATTTTTTTTTACTAGTAATAGCGGCAATCAGCGATTTTTTTTCAGTACTGCGACATTATGGCGGACACTTCGGACACTTTTGACACATTTTTGGCACCATTGGCATTTTTATAGCGATCAGTGCTATAAAAATGCATTGATTACTATAAAAATGCCACTGGCAGGGAAGGGGTTATCACTAGGGGGTGGGGAAGGGGTTAAGTATGTTCCCTGGGTGTGTTCTAACTGTAGGGGGGGTGGACTCACTAGGGGAAATGACTGATCGCTGTTCATACATTGTATGAACAGACAGTCAGGCATTTCTCCCCTGACAGGACCGGGAGCTGTGTGTTTACACACACAGCTCCTGGTTTTCGCTCTGTAACGAGTGATCGCGGGTGCCCGGCGGTGATCACGCCCGCCGGGCACGCGTGCGGGAGTCAGGAGCGAGCGGGGGCCCTATTGGCTGCTGAGAGAGATGACGTAGATCTACGTGATCTCACCCAGCAGAGCCGACCTGCCGCTGTAAAACTGCGGCGGCTGGTCGGCAAGCAGTTAAAAGAAAAGTTAGAGATTATTTTTGGAATCATACTTACCTAGGTGGATGCAGCATTGGTCCGATGCTGCATCTGTCCCCCGCCGGGTCTAAGAGTGAGAACCGAGTGATCAAACAACGCTGATCACCAAGTTCTCACTAGCTGCTGAAAGTCAGTCACCGCTGTCTGCTCCGCTCCCTCACTGGAGCACTAGGCTGTGGAAAAGGCTGTTCGCTGAGAGGCTAAGCCGGGAGCCAGTTCAGGGTCCTGGGTGGATCCTGACTATATGGTTGAAATCTTTCCCCAGCCTGGACCGTCTTTGTGGGTCAGTCAAGAGTGGCCCTCAAGAAAAAAAAGAGTATCGGCACATAATGAGGACAAAGATGTCCGGTGATGTAAGGACTTCACGGGTGCGCGCTGAAGGCCTTCTCCGCCGCTGGTGGGGCTGTCCTGGCCGCCTTGTATGGTGGTGGAGAGCTGGAAGCGAGGGCTGGAACACAAGCTTCTACTCCTCCATACTAGGCTGGCCCTGAATCAGCGGACTTTTTCCTGTCCCCACTAATTGAGTTTGTTGCTCTAAGGCCCCTGTCACACTGGGGCGGCGTCGGCAGTAAAGTGCCGCTATTCTTAGCGGCGCTTTACCGTAAATTTTGCGGCTCTATTCGCCCGATAGCGGGGCGGTTTTACACCCCCGCTAGCGGCTGAGAAAGGGTTAAAAGCCAACGCAAAGCATCTCTGCAGACACACCGCTCAAAAAAATGCTGCTAGCAGGACTTTTTTTCCCCAGTCCTACTAGCGCACCGCTCCGGTGTGAAAGCTCTCTGGGTTTTCACACTGGAGAGACAGCAGTGGCTGTTTCAGGTCGGTTTTCAGATGCTATTTTTAACATTATAGTGCCTGCAAACTGACCCAGTGTGAAAGGGGTCTTAAGACTTTCGTAATGGACATTGCATTATAGTAGAATTACTTTTGCTTGCACCAACAGCGGCCTTTAGCCCAAACTGCAGAACAAACTGCGTTCCTGTAAAACCGCAGGAGAAGTACAGCCAAACCAGCTTTGACTCTACTCCTCCTTTAACCACTTAAGGACCGCCTCACGCCGATATACATCGGCAGAATGGCACAGCTGGGCACAAGCACGTACAGGTATGTTGCCCTTTAACTGCACTTTTCGCTGTGAAAATGACAATGGTCCCAAAAATCTGTCAAAAGTGTCCGATGTGTCCGCCAGAATGTCGCAGTACCGGAAAAAAAAATAGCTGATCACCGCCATTACTAGTAAAAAATTTTTTTTATAAAAATGCTTTGTAGGGAGAAGAAAAAACAAGATCACTGTTTTCTGTAAACACAGTTCTGTGTTTTTGTGTGTGATTGGACCGATCAGCTAACTTCAGCCAAAATCATTGGCTGAAATCCACTGACAAACTTGTGTTTTTGCCCAATCAGGGATGGCAGGGGGCGCACACAAGTATGCCGCCAAGCCTAGAAGAAAGAGCCAACGTACAGGTATGTGATTGTGCATACATGGAGCATAGTAAACAGTTAACTATGCCCCAGCTATGAATGAATGAATAAAATAAAAAAAAGCAGTCAGTGATCAGTACCGATCACTGACTCTATTCATTAAGACAATGAAGGGACAGGTAAATTACACATTTACCAGCTCCTTCCCTGCTTTTCAATCCTGAAAAAAAATTATTAATAAAAATGCCATAAAACTATCCCCTATTTTGTAAACGCTATAACTTTTGCGCAAACCATTTCGGAGGTTTGTATGGTTGGTTTCCAACACAGACATTACTGCACCAGTCCTTAATGGTTACAAATGGTTGCAAATTACCATTTATTATTTAGGTGTGGGACTACCCCTTTTCCATACTAGATCTGGCATTACGGCGCCTTCTTACTGGTCACATTGCTCTATGTTCAATACTATGGCCCAATATGAATTCAAGCGGTGTTAAATCACAAGAGTAGGTATGCTATATAATCTTCTATATTTTCTAAATATTATTTAAATTGTTTAAGGGATCTTTCTATATACTGCAGTACTGGTGGGGAAATTATATCCCATCAGTAACACCGCAGTCCTATACATTCATGTGACTGTGGCAACATGTATTTCATGTATATATACATGTCTATATATATGACCTATACTAGTTACTTTATTATCTTCATAGATCCAACTACCCAATTTCATAAATATCTGCAATCTACCCAAGGGTACTGCATCACCCAGAACCCTGCGGATCTGACTCCCGCAGGGGGTGAAGGTGCTGCTTAGACGCGCCCCTGCCCGGTGGGCACTTTTCCAAATTCCCTCAGTCCTGCTTCTTGTGTCTCAGCTGGCGTTGCTCGACATCCCACAGTTGTTGGTGAGCATGTACATATATCATTTACGCGTGTTTTATATGAGCTTACTATTGAATTACATGAATGTATATTGTATACCCTGTAAAAAAAATATATATGTAACTAATTTATGTTTGTCTACATATTATCAGATAAGAGTGTGTCATAGATGACTGCTGCGCCCAGAAGACGCTTTGTGCGAAACATGTCGGCGACCAGCTGTTCCATTCATCTAATTCTTGTCGCATCTTATCTGTCACAGGGCAATCAATGATTTCAATCATTGTATTTTTTATATATTCTGTTTTCATGTATTTATAATAAATTTTGATATTTTTCTATATATTCTTCTGTACCTTGTATCATTGCTCACCTATTCATGACACGACACACCATGAAAAGTCCTAGATTACTGATACGGTTTTATTACCTATTCAGTTTGTTCTCTGCTCTTATATTTTGCGCAAACCAATCAATATTGCGATTTTTTTTTTACCAAAAATATGAAGAATACGTATCAGCCTAAACTGAGAAAAAAAATGTTTTTTTATATATTTTTTGGGGATATTTATTATAGCAAAAAGTAAAAAATATTGATTTTTTTTTTAAATTGTCCCCCTTTTTTTGTTTATATTGCAAAAAAAAAACAAAAAAAAAACGCAGAGGTGATCAAATGCCACCAAAAGAAAGCTCTATTTGTGGGAAAAAAATAACGCCAATTTTGTTTGAGAGCCTCGTCGCGCGACCGCTCAATTGTCAGTTAAAGCGGCGCAGTGCCGAATCGCAAAAAGGGGCCTGGTCTTTAAGCTGCATAATGGTCCGGGTCTTAGGTGGTTAATGTTCATTCAACTCAATGCATGAATATGAATTGGACAGAGGAGTGCAGGATATGTAGAGTTCTGTAGTCCAGCAGGCAGGGTTGACAACGCTGGTTGGGATTTCAATACGGAACACTCAAATGGGAAGTTAGGAGCACACTAGATTTCTGGCAGGTCAACAGGTATGTTCCTGTACTTGCAGCATCTTTAAAGGGATAACACATAGCTGAATGAACATGTATTGCAGAGAACAATTTTGTCCCGACATGCATTTGTACCCCAAATTTGCCCACTGAAGTCCATCCATTATGTAAACAGCGAAGTATTGCGGAGATGGTTTACACTTGCTGTTTGTATAACTAATTCTCAGTACACTTGTACTATACACACAGATGAATCATAAAAAAAATTCATGCTGAGAAATTGCATAAGCTTATTTAATAACACAATATCCAATTCATGAATGTGTTTCCCACAGTCACAAGACCGACCTTCCCAAATTGGGAGCTGAAAGCTTGAATGTGATTGTGGTTACAGGCAACATAGCCCTTGCTTAAGGGATAATAAAGCTGAACACAGGGCTGTATAATAGATTATAGCCTGGAAGAAGAGGGGGCAGAGGGAGAAGCGTGCTACATGCACATGTGCTGAAAAGGAAGGATACAGCAGAGAGATAGCGCATCAGTATTCTACAGCTCTTTCGCTTACCACAGCAGAGAGGTCCCTGAGAAGTTTTGGTTTACAGAAGTAGAGAATAGTCAGGTCACCATCCTGGTTTTGCTCTTTGCCTGAACAAAATTTCAAAACCTTTGGCAGGTAAAACAGAAACCAGATATGCATTGTAACTGTGTATTTAGCTGTTGGCCTAGAGTTCAGCTTAAAAGTGACACAAAAAAATAAATTCTGTTTAAATATGTATTCTTAACTCTCAGCATCCTCCAAATATCGTATTATTTGTTGTGCTGCTGTGATCTGACTTTCCTGTTATAAGGTGTCTACCATAGGCGTGCTCAGGGGGTGTGCCGGATGTGCCTGGGCACACCCTAATTAACCCGTGTGGCGCGGATTCCCCTGCTAATATTTCACCAAAGTCCCCCAATGCAGCTCCTAAAAAAAATTATAAAAAAATTACTGACACCAACATCTGACACCAACAACGTCTGACTTACGGACACCAACGACGTATGACCTACGGACACCAACGACATCTAACCTACGGACACCAACGAGGTCTGACCTACTGGACACCAACGTCGTCTGACCTACGGACACCAACGACGTCTGACCTACTGGACACCAACGACGTCTGACCTACGGACACCAACGACGTCTGACCTACTGGACACCAACGACGTCTGACCTACTGGACACCAACGACGTCTGACCTACTGGACACCAACGACGTCTGACCTACTGGACACCAACGTCTGCCCTACAGTCACCAACGACATTTGACCTAGCGACACCACCAACGTCTGACCTAGCGACACCAACGATTTCTGCCCTATTGACACCAACGTCTGCCCTACCGTCACCAACGACATTTGACCTACCGTCACCAACGACGTTTGACCTAGCGACACCACCGACGTCTGATCTAGCGACACCACCGACGTCTGATCTAGCGACACCACCGACGTCTGATCTAGCGACACCACCGACGTCTGATCTAGCGACACCACCGACGTCTGATCTAGCGACACCACCGACGTCTGATCTAGCGACACCACCGACGTCTGATCTAGCGACACCACCGACGTCTGATCTAGCGACACCACCGACGTCTGATCTAGCGACACCAACGACGTCTGACTTACCGACACCAACGACGTCTGACTTACCGACACCAACGACGTCTGACCTACCGACACCAACGTCTGACCTACTAACAAGTCCAATGCTCTACTGACGCCATCCCCTGCCCTACTAACACCATCCATGTTTTAATACATTTGGGGTGCACACCCTAATGCTATAGGCTGCACACACCTATGGTGTCTACCTTGGTTCTCCGTGGTCCCCACTGTATGTAGCCACCCTCTCTAGCTTGCTCCGAAGATGGACAAGAGCCTATGGACGATGGATTTTTGCAGTGTGCATAAAGCAGTAGTGCGCATGACCGCAACTAACGTGCGCTGCTCATTCCAAACAAATGGACGTGAGGATGAAAAAGAGTGGTTTGGGAGCTCACAGAGGACATTACAAGGAAGCATAAAACCACAGTAAAGCCCCATACACACCATTAGATTTTCTGCAGATTTTTGTCTTCATATTTACCAAAACCATGTAGTGCAAGGGCCTGCCTGATTGCATACAAATTGAAACTCTTATGCCGCGTACACGCGACCGTTTTTCATGACGTGAAAAATGCCATTTTTTTAATTCTCGATTGAAATTTCTCGATGTGAAAAATGGGCATTAAAAATCGTCGATTTTCACGTCGTGAAAAACGGTTGTGTGTAGGCTTTAACAATGGGAAAAAAGTGCGCATGCTCAGAAGCAAGTTATGAGACAGGAGCGCTCGTTCTGGTAAAACTAGCGTTTTGTAATGGAGATAGCACATTCATCACGCTGTAACAGACTGAAAAGCACGAAGACTGAAAAGCGCAAATTGTTTCTCACCAAACTTTTACTAACACGAAATCAGCAAATACAGCCCAAGGGGTGGCGCCATCTGAATGGAACTTCCCCTTTACGTGTTGTACGTCACCGCGCTTTGCTCGAGCATTTTTTTTTATCACGATCGGGTGTAGGCAAGGCAGGCTTGAGAGGAATCACGTCGAGAAAAACTTTGTTTTTTTCCACGACATTAAAAACGACCGTGTGTACGCGGCATTAGGATTTGACCTCATATTATATGGTGTTGGTAAATCTGAAGACAAAAATCTGCAGAAAATCTAATAGTGTGTATGGGGCTCAAGAAACAAATTTAACGGAAAATAGACTACAGGGCAATTAAGTAGTGCATGTGTATGGAATATTTTTGAAGAAGGATATCGTTCAGGTCCCATTATAATAAAAAAGATATGGTGCTGCGCTCCAAGTAATAGAAAACAAATAAAGTGCTCAGTAAATTCATGAATCACTGAGCACTTTATTTGTTTTCTATTACTTGGAGCACAGCACCATATCTTGATTTTTTTTATTATATTTCCTGCTGGGTAGTGTTTGACCCAATCAGTGTTTGCCGCAACCAAGCACTATGGCCCAGATTCTCAAAGGAGATACAACGGCGGATCTCTGAGTCTGGGCGGTCGTATCTATGCGCCTGATTCTTAGAATCACGCCCCCCTGTTCCACATTTGAATTAGGCGGGCTTACGCCGGCCTATTCACGCTACGCCGCCGCAACTTACGGAGCAAGTGCTTTGAGAATACAGCACTTGCCCGTCTAAGTTGCGGAGGCGTAGCGTAAATAGGATACGCTACGCTGGAACAAAGATACGCCGATCTACGAGAATCTGGCCCTATATTTATTATAGTTTAGGCAGCCCGGGAATATTAATTTCATCTGTTCAGGGCCCATTCACATCAGATGCACTGGGATGCATTTTCGATTGAACGCATAGGTGTGCGCAGCCTTTGGCATTAGGGTGCGCACCCCAAAGCTCAAACACACTCTACCAATCACGATGTTCATTCAGAAAGGGAAGGGGCTGGTAAATGGCATACTTACTGGCCGCTTCCCCCACTCACCCTAAAACATCCACAGCAACAACTGGTGGGAGAGGGGGTAAGCCAGCAGTGCTTTGGGGGGGAAGGAGGGGGAGCCAGGTCAGTAGGGGGAATCTGTTCTGCACAGGGTGATTGGGGTGTGCCTGGGCACACCTGGCACACCCTGTGCGCACGCCTATGCATAGACAGTCCAAAATCCAGCTTATCCTATGGGCATTAGTCACACTATTGCAGTGCAGTCCAAAAAAAGTACAGCAAGCTTCATTTTTCTGCTGTGCAATTGCACAGAAACGCATGTAAATGCATGAAACGGAATTGAAGCTCAGCGCAGTGCAAATAAAAGCCCAAAGAAGAAAAGATGCAAGTGACCTCAAAAGAAAACGGAAGCCTGGGAAAAATGCATGCTATTGCATGCACATGTGCGTAAAAAACGTGTGTCAAATGTACGTCACTGCGCATGCACGTAAAAGCGCGCGTCAATTGCACGTCACTGCGCATGCACGTAAAAATGCGTGTCAAATGCACGTCACTGTGCATGCACGTAAAAACGCATGTCAAATGCACGTTACTGCACATGCATGTAAAAACTTGCGTCAATTGCACGCCACTGCGCATGCACGTAAAAATGCGTGTCAAATGCACGCCACTGTGTATGCACGTAAAACGCATGTCAAATGCACGTTACTGCACATGCATGTAAAAACTTGCGTCAATTGCACGTCACTGCGCATGCACGTAAAAACGCATTTGACAAATGCACGTCACTGCGCATGCACGTAAAAACGCACAGTTTATGTCGTGATTGGGCTCCTAGGGCCACTTTACTAAAAGAGACTCATATTGCTATGGGTAATGACATACAGAAAATTGTAACACTCAAATAGAAACTTGCTTATAGTGTGATAACATCTCTGGTTGCTGTGATCTATGGTGCGATTGTGTTTTGTACTTTGCATTTTAGTTAAGAAAAAGAACAAAAAAGTCCTATTCACTTGTTTCTGTTTTGATGGAGTAAAAATCTTCCAAATGCATGTGAAGTGAAAATCCCATTTAATTCTAAGTGCCTGGTTCATCTCCATGCACTGCAGTATATAGGGGTTCTCTCCGGCCACATTCACCCCTATGTGTGCGTTACCATGCATGATGCATTGCACACAGAACAGTGTAAATCCAGCCTAAATACTACATTATATACTAACAGACTAAATGCTACATTATATACTAACAGACTAAATGCTACATTATATACTAACAGACTAAATGCTACATTATATACTAAAGCTGGCCATACACCATACAATTTTCTTATTCAATTTCCTTTAGATTTACCTTTAACTGTGTAGTAGAAGAGCCTGCCTGATTGCATATACCGTATTTATCTGGCTAGAACGCGCCCCGGCGTATAGCACGCACCCCCGAACTTGAAGGAAAATTCATGGAAAAAAAAAAATACTTACAGTTTGGATGCCCCTCGTCGGTGTCTTGCCCGTCGTCCATCGCGTCCTGCCCGTTTTCCATCGCGTCCATCGGCGGCTCGTCCGGTCCGGCGTCCTTCTGCGGCCATCGTGGTGTCCTCCCCGCTCGATCCCCGCGCTGTGTTTGAACCACTGCGCCTATATATACTGAGCGCAGTACACTCAGGTATAGTCGGGCAGGCTCGGCTCCTCTCGCGTAAAGGACGTACAGGACACACAGGACGTGACCGCGAGAGGAGCCGTGCCTGCCCGACTATACCCGAGTGTACTGCGCTCGGTATATGCCGGCGCAGTGGTTCAAATACAGCGCAGGAAGCGGGTATCGGCGTATATATCGCGCACCCACGATTTTGCCCTGATTTTCAGGGCAAAAAAGTGCGCGGTATACGCCGATAAATACGGAAAATTAAAAGTGTTTAGATTTGACCTTCTATTATATGGTTTTGGTAAATCTAAAGGAAATCTTTAGAAGAAAATTGTACAGCCTCGTACACACGATCGAATATCTGATGGAATCGAATCCGATGGATTTTTTCGTCGGATACCCGATGAAGCTGACTTTCATCAGTCTTGCCTACACACCATCGGTCAAAAATCCGACCGTGCCAAAACGCAGTGACGTAAAACACTACGACGTGCTGAGCAAAATGAAGTTCAATGCTTCCGAGCATGCGTCGACTTGATTCTGAGCATGCGTGGATTTTTGACCGATGGACTTCCACACAGACGATCGTTTTTTTATCCATAGGAAAAATTTTAAAACATGTTCTAGTTTTTTTTCGCCGATGGAAAACAAACCGATGGGGCCCACACACGATCGGTTTGTCCGATGAAAACAGTCCATCGGTCTTTACAGGTGTACGTGTGTACAGGGCTTTAAATGTATGGCCAGCCTAACAGACCGAATGCCTGTGATTGAATAGTACAGTTGTAGATTAAATGTCCCCGGAAATATCTCTGCTCGTATCAGATAAACGCACATCTAACCTCATCATTTTCTGCCTTTTATTTCCACATCACTTTTATTCAATCATTTTTGATATATCAACCTATTCTTTTTTTTCTTCTGCAGAACACCCAATAAAAATGCTAAAAAAATATTTACGTTTGAGTGTCATAAACGTAAAGCGCCAGTTCACATATGCGCAATGCGTTTTTATTTCTCATCATTGAACTCTATTAGAACGTGAGTTTCAATGGAAACGCATCAGAGAGGCAGCATTCAGGACTTTGATTCGCTTTCTAATGGAGTTGAATGGTAGCGTGGCTAAAAAAATGTGCATAAAGATATGACGCAAACAAAATGCGAACCGGCCCCGATGTATAGCGCTATTTGGTTCTTCGCTCTCTGCACTACTGTGATGTCTTGGAAACATCGCAGCGCAGTGTTCCTTAAAATGATATTCAAATATTGCTGACTACGTAGTTGAAGCAGTCATGGCAATTCCTTTCTTTATGGTCAAGTATGAATCACCTGTGCATAGTGTAAAGAGTAGCTGTATGTGTGCAGGTGAAGGAGGTGCAGTAAAGGCACACGCACACGTTACCTGCTCTCTCTGTCTTTCTGCTGTTTCCGGATGGAATTATCGGCTGTCAGGGTCCAGTAGGTCAGGTGCAGCTCAGGGAGATGCAGGGAGGTTGCAGGCGTCTATTGCTGTGAGCCTGGGGATAGTACACGTAGCTTTAGTGCACGGTTGGGGAAGGGGTGGGGTCTGGCAGCATCTCACATGCAAAAAACTAAACAAGCCCTAGAAGCTCTTCCAGCTGTGGCACATGCTCAGCTCTGCCAGTTGTCACATTGGAGCTCTGTAAGTAAATGTTCCCATTCTTATTTAGAAAGAACACCTAGGTAAATATGCAGCGTTCCTGAAACAATGTGCTTTAATGCGATAAGTCGGGGAGACATTGTGTTTTCCAACCCTTGCAGACAAGTGGCCGTTCCTAAGGTCATTGCTTTTCTACATGAGTAGAATTTCTAACAAAACTTTCTACGAAAACTCGCTGAACATTCGATTAATTCATGAATCTTGTTCAAAAGTACTTCAGATTGGCTTTTAACATTTGATTTTAGAACGAATATACTTTCCAAAAACAAAAACCACATTCGCTGTTAGAAATTTGTTTGTTTGAGCAGTGGGGCTGATGCTCAATTTTCTCGATCGATCAATCGATGCTTTCCCCCCCGTCGCTCGCTCGCCCGTTAGGCCCCCCACCAGTCCCACTTTTACGCAATCCAGATCGTGGCTTCCCCTCCTGCGTCTCCTTCTCGGCCAATCAGGACTTGCGGATATACGGGTCTTAGGACTCCCGCCCATTCGGGTCTCAGGACCCGCTTTCAGATTCGACGGGAGGAGAAACAGAAAGACATTAGCGAATGTTAATTTGCTAATGTCAGACAACTGGGTGGGCTCAGGGCGCAGTGCTCTGTGCCCCGAGACCACCCTTTTGGCTGCATTCACACTATAACGCGGCGTATTTTGCCGCGACAAATTGCGGCGTATTGTACTGCGATTTGCCGCGACAAAACGAGTCGTTTTAACCTTTTTTTTTTTTATTTACAAAACATTGTTAACATTGTTGTCTATGCCGAACGCCGAAAGCCGCCTGAAAAAAAGGGTCCGGGACTTGTTTTGAGCTTCAGGCGTACGGCGTTTCGGCGTGGAGATGTGAACCATCTCCATAGACATCAATGTTAAATCACCCCTCCAGCGGCACGAGCGTCAGGCGTAAATACGCCAAGGTGTGAATGCAGCCTTAAAGACCCCTTTCACACTGAGGAGTTTTTCAGGGGGTACAGCGCTGCTATACCGCCTGAAAAACTTCTGCACTGCATACTCAATGTGAAAGCCCAAGGGCTTTCACACTGAGGCAATGAGCTGGCGGGAGAGAAAAAAATCTCCTGCCAACAGCATCTTTGGAGCGGCATGTATACCGCTCCTTCCCATTTAAAACAATGGGAAACCGCGGCAATACCGCCCGCAATGCGCCTCTGCAGAGGCGCATTGCGGGCGGTAATAACCCTTTATTGGCTGCTAGCGGGGGTTAATACCGCACCGCTAGCGGCCGAACGCGACGGTATAGCGCCGCTATTTTTAGCAGTGCTATACCGCCACCGCAGCTCCCACTTCAGTGTGAAAGGGGCCTTAAGCACTAACCGACCAGTCACTGTCATTATACTGTGGCAGGTTGGCTCTCTCCCGCAAATCGCTGTAGCTGTACGGGGGTCCTTAAAACAGCTATAGCAGGCGTACGCGGGGGATCCGATGCGTGTGGCCGGGGGTCGCGATGACTGCCGGCCACGCGAGATCACGGGGATGTGTGTGTAAACACACACACATCCCTGTTCTGACGGGAGAGTAGAGACAGATCGTCTGTTCCCAAGTAGGAACAGTGATGCGTCTCCTCCCCCAGTCTGTCACACCCCCCCCCCCAGTTAGAAACACACACAAGGTAACACATTTAACCCCTTGATTGCCCCCTAGTGTTGACTCCTTCCCTACCAGTGACATTTAAACAGTAATCAGTGCATTTTTATAGCACTGATCGCTGTGTAGATGTCAATGGTCCCAAAAATTAGTCTGATCTGTCCGCCGCAATGTCGCAGTCCTGCTAAAAATCGCAACTTGCCGCCATTACTAGTAAAAAAAAAAAAAAGAAAAAAGACATAAATCTATTCCCTATTTTGTAGACTTTCTAACTTTTGCACAAAGCAATCAATATACTTACTGTGATTTTCTTTACCAGAAGTATGTAGAATAATATATATTGGCCTAAACTGATGACATTTTTTTTTACATTTTTTGGGGGGATATTTATTATAGCAAAATGTATAACATGTTTGTTTTTTTCCCCAAATTATAGCTCTTTTTTTGTTTATAACGCAAACATAAAAACCATAAAGGTGATCAAATGCAACAAAAAAAAAAGCTCTATTTGTGGGGGAAAAAGGAAGTCAATTTTGTTTGGGTACAGCATTGCACGACCGCGCAATTGTCAGTTAAAGCGACGCAGTGCCGTATCGCAAAAAGTGTCCTAGTCATTAAGGGGGAAAATCCTTCCAGGGCTGAAGTGGTTAAAGCCAATTAGAGGCTCAGGCTCTGACCAGGTGCTTCAGAAAAATAAATAAAACACCATTGGAATCCATGCGCATGGATTGGGGGGGGGGGGGGGGGGGGGCTAAGTCTCCTACGCCGTCGTATCTTAAAGTGTAATTTTTAGGCTAGCAGCTAGGTGGCGCTTCCGTTGAGTTTGGCGTAGAATATATAAATGACTAGATACGCCGATTCACGAATGTACGCTTGCCCGTCGCAGTAAAGATACGCCGTTTACGTAAGGTGATTCCTGGCGTAAAGATAAAGATGCCCCCTAGATGGCGTAGCCAATGTTAAGTATGGCTGTCGTTCCCACGTCGAAATTTTACGTTGTTTACGTAAGTTGTCCGTGAATGGGGCTGGACATAGATTACGTTCACGTCGAAACCAATACGTCCTTGCGGCGTACATTGGAGCAATGCACACTGGGATATGTACACGGATGGTGCATGCGCCATTCATAAAAAACATCAATCACGTCGGGTCACCCCCCATTAACATAAAACACGCCCCCTCATCCTCATTTGAATTAGGCGCACTTACGCCGGCTCCATTTAGGCTACGCCGCCATAACTTAGGAGGCAAGTGCTTTGTGAATACAGCACTTGCCTCTCTGACTTACGGCGGCGTAGCTTAAATACGATACGCTACGCCGCCTGAAAGATGCGCCGCCGTACCTGAATCTGGATATATACCTACGAAAGATTTTACCCCCTTCACGACCAGAGCAATTTTTGCTATTCGGCACTGCACTATTTTAACTTGACAAGTCGTGCAACACTGTATGCAAATTTAATTTATGTCTTTTTTTTTTTTTTTACACAAATACTTTCTTTTGATGGTACTTGGTTACCACTGTTTTTTTCTTTTTTGCGATATAAAAAAAAAAAAAAGAAGAATTTAGAAAAATGTAATATATATTTTCTGCTATACAAGATATCCAGTAAAAAATAAATGAAACTTCTTCATGAATTTAGACCAAAATGTATTCTGCTACATGTTTTTGGTAAAAAAAAAATCCCAGTAAGTGATTATTTGGTTTGCGTGAGAGTTTTAGCATCTGGTAGAGACACTGGAATTGTGTTTATTATTTTTTTATACTAGTAACGGTGGTTATCAGTGACTTATAGTGGGACTGTAGTAGTATGCTGGGAAATCTGACACTGACATCAATAGTGACACTAATACAGTGATCAGTGCTAAGACTATACACGGTACTAATGACACTGGCTGGGAAGAGGTTAACATCTAGAGACGATCAAGGGGTTAAATGTGTGCCTAACAATGTTTAGTGTGTGTGTGTGTGTGTTAAGTTCTGCTTTTACTAAGCGATCTTGCTGTTTTTTCCCCTGTTTTGCAGGGATTATAAAACAGCACGATTGCCTGTCAGAATTCAGAGCGGCTGTGTTGTTCATAACTCTGAAGTGACGGAGCCGATCAGTGGTTGCCGGCGGTCAATCATTGGCTGGCACCCGCTGATCGGCTTGTTCTGTAATTAATCATAGCACAGCTGGGGCGGCGGGCGCGCGTCCCCTACCTGAAATTGGACCATATATCAGATACACAATCCAGCGCACAGAGGCTGCTTTGCTGCTGTACATGTAAGGCTGCATTTACACCTTAGCGCTGCATTTTGTACCGCGATTTGCCGTGACAAATTGCGGCGTTTTTTACCGCGATTTGCCATGACAAAACACAGTGTTTTTTACTGCGGTTTTCGCTGGAGGGGTGATTTACACATTGTCGGCTATGCCGAACGCCGAAGCCGAAAAAAAAGGGTCAGGGACTTGTTTTGAGCTTCAGGCGTACGGCGTTTCGGCGTTTGGCGTGGAGATGTGAACCATCTCCATAGAGAACAATGTTAAATCACCCCTCCAGCGTATTTCAGGCTGCAATAGCGTTGGGCTTCAGGCGTTAAAACGCCTAGGTGTGAATGGAGCCTAAGTGAGGTCAGCAAGCAGTTAAAGTGTAACTAAAGACAAAACGTTTTTTGTTTTGTTTTGGTTTTTATTGCTGTCCCCATTACGGAGCGTCACCCTCTCTATTTGTCCTATTTACCATTATCATCAAAAGTAATAGTAAATGTAAATCACAAACTTTGGGTTGTCTAGAATAGTAATAGAGGTGAAACCTTCCAATGGGGACACCAGTCCTGGTGACAACCAGGGATTCCCTCACTTTGGAGATTTCCTCTCACTTCCTGTTTTGGCTTTGGGAAAGGAAGTGAAGAAAAATCTCACCAATGGGACACAGATTGCAGAAAAAAAAAACTGAAAGGAGTTATAACCAATCCTTACTTTATTCAAAATGAAAAAAAAAAAAAAGTACTTTAAAAAAGGCTTCATTGATCGACACAATGATTGCTACTGTATCCTATGGTGCCTGTTCACACCTAAGCATTGAAGCGTGATGCTCAAAGCTTCAAAAGGTACATGAGCTTATTTGGGGCAGTGTCAAGTGTTTTTATTGTCTATAGACTTCAGTGGGAGCCCCTGAAAAATATTCACAACGTGTGTTATTTACACAATTTTTGGTTTCTCCTTTTAATTAGCTAAAGTAAAAAAAAAATAAAGGATGAAAACCACATATACAGTACTTTAAGAATGCTTGAAGATATTGAAGCTCAAACGTGAACCCAGTCTTACTGATCAGCAGTACGTTATCAGAAAGTGGGCTCTTCAATTGTGATGCGTTGCAGCTGCTCATGGTCCCCATGCCATTTGGTTTGAAAAAGACTATATTCCGACCATGTGTGGGCCCCATCTGACTTTTTTCCGTCGGAGTTTAGAAATAAAACATGTTTTTCCGGTGGAAAAAAATCCTATCGGAAATTCTGATCGTCTGTGTGGAACTCCAACGGAGAAAAAAACACGCATGCTCAGAATCAAGTTGACGCATGTTTGGAAGCATTGAACTTAATTTTTCTCGGCTCGTCGTAGTGTTCTACATCACCGCGTTTTGGACGGTCGGAATTTGGTTTGACAGTGTGTATGCAAGACAGCTTGAACGGAATTCCGACAGAAAATTCCATCGGATTTTATCCCATCAGAAGTTCCGATCGTGTGTACAGGGCATAAGGTTAAAGCTCCCACAATCTTCAATTTGACTCAGGAAACAGGTGACTGTGGTTTATATTACGAAACATGTTCTCTTTGGAAATTGAAAATAAGCCTGAGAATGAAAACCCTTATGCATCATACTAAGCAGTATGTCGGTGTAGAACAATACTTCAACTACCCTTTCCTTATGTTTATTTTGTATATTTTTATTTTCTATTTCTGATTACATCATCCTACTTAAAGTTAGTACAGGCTGTGTCATTGTATATCGTGATGTCCTACCAGTCCTGCAGTTTGAACCCAATTGGGGTAGGCTGGTCTAGGTCATCAAGGCCCGAACTAAGGCCCAGATTCTCAAAGGACTTACGACGGCGTAGCGCCATGTACGCCGTCGTAAGTCCGAATGAGTGCCATCGTATCTATGCGGCTGATTCTTATGCCGCATACACACCATCACTTTATGTGATGAAAAAAAACGACACTTTCTGTGAAGTAAAAAATGACGTTTTTGAAACTTCAATTTTCAAAGACGAAGTTGCCTACACACCATCGTTTTTCTCACAATGTTCTTGCAAAGTGAGGTTACGTTCCACCACGTTTTACCATTGAAGCTCGCTTCATAAGTAGCTTCTGGGCATGCGTGGATGAAAAAACGTCTTAGAAAACGACGTTTTTTGCTACACACGGTCAATTTCTGTGAAGTAAAAAGTGCACTTTTGAAAAACGACACATAAAATTGAAGCATGCTTCAATTTTTTTTGGTCGTTTTTTACAAGACATAAAACGATGTTTTTCCCCACACACAGTCAATTAAAGTGACGGTGTGTACGCGGCATTAGAATCAGTTATGCATAAATTCGGCTAAGAAACGAGCAGTGTAAGTCTCTTACACCGTCGTATCTTAGGGTGCATATTTACGCTGGCCGCTAGGTGGCGCTTCCGTAGATTTCCGCGTCGAATATGCTAACGAGCTAGATACGCCAATTCACGAACGTACGTGCGCCGGCGTAGCAAGATACGTCGTTTACGTAAGACATACGCCGGCGTAAAGTTACCCCTCATAAAGCAGGGGTAAGTCATGTTAGGTATGAACGTCGGAACAGCGCCATGTTTTACGTCGTTTGCGTAAGTCATCCGTGAATGGGGCTGGACGTAAGTTACGTTCACGTCGACTAGGCATTGAGCGGGAGTAATTTAATTTGAAAATTCACCGTGATACTGAGCATGCGCGCGTTAAAAAAAAAGCATAATTTACATGGGGTCATGATTAGTTTACATAAAACACTCCCCCCTGTTCCTCATTTGATTTAGGCGCGCTTACGCCGGCACATTTACGATACGCCGCCGTAACTTTAGACGCAAGTGCTTTGTGAATACAGCACTTGCCTCTCTAAGTTGCGGCGGCGTAGCGTAACTACGATACGCTACGCCCGCCTACATTTATGCCGCTGACTGTGAATCTGGCCCTAAGTCTATAAGCTAGGCCTTTACAGTTTTATGTATCACAATGATATATTATATGAACAGCAACTTTGTCCTTTATGCTTTTGATGTATGGTTGTACAACCTTAATTGATAAAATACAAATTTAAAGTTGGAAAAAAAGAAAATAAGCCTGAGAAAATTGAACAATTGATGTTAACAAGCCAGGGCAGTTCTGCAAGGTCCACCTGACCATTGCCAAAGCATTATTTTCAAGGAGAAGGTCACACATGACATTCTAAAGCTGACCATACAACATGGCTATAAGATTTTTCTGTCGCGGTTTTGGCTAGACCTTTATATCAAAACTGAAATAGAATCAAATTACCAATCCACTATTTTTGAAGGACCAGTGGATTGAAGAAAGCCCAGTAAAATGTGTTGGAAAATCTGACTGCTTTTTACTGGATTGCTTGACAAGGTTTCGTTTTTTCGATTGATTTATTTTCAATTATTCTTTCAAAGTAAAAATTCTATTTCAGACCAATTGAATGAAGTTTGCTGGTTGTTCAGATTGGTAATGGCAAATTCCCATTTTCTGTAATTTATTCTTGATTGCAATACTGATCAAAGGCTGGTTGAAAGTTGTTGACATTTCCTGAAATTTTCTACATGTATTGCCAGCTTAACCACTTAGACCCGGTTCACACACTTGAGTCGCTCCTATTAGAACGGTTCCATTGAACAGAGCGGAGCGCAACTTGTCAGGCGGCTCAGTCGCCTGACGAGTTGCCCCTGTGTGAACCGGCTCTTAAGGACCTAGCCTCTTTCTGAGATTTGTTGTTTACAAGTTAAAAACATTTATTTTTGCAAGAAAATGACTTGGAACCCCCAAACATTATAATATTTTTTTCCTAACACCCTAGAGAATAAAATGGCGGTCACTGCAATACTTTATGTCACACCGTATTTGCGCAGTGGTCTTACAAGCACACTTTTTTTGGAAAAAATACACTTTTTTAAATTAAAAAAATAAGACAACAGTAAAAAAAATTTATATTATGAAAGATAATGTTATGCCGAGTTAATTGAAATCCAACATGTCACACTTTAAAATTGCGCCCACTTGTGTAATGGCGACAAACTTTTACCCTTAAAAATCTCCATAGGCGATGTTTTAAAAAACTCTACAGGTTGGATGTTTAGAGTTACAGAGGAGGTCTAAGGCTAACATTATTGCTCTCGCTCTACCGATCGGGGTGATACCTCACGTGTGGGGTTTGAGCACCGTTTTCATATGCAGGCGCTGCTCATGTATGCATTCGCTTCTGCACGCGAGCTCGGCTGGACGGGGCACGTTTAATTTTTTTTTAATTATTATTATTATTTATTTTACCTTTTATTTTTTTACACTGTTCTTTAAAAAAAAAAAAGTGTCACTTTTATTCCTATTACAAGGAATGTAAACATCCCTTGTAATAGAAAAAAGCATGACAGGTCCTCTTAAATATGAGATCTGGGGTCAAAAAGACCTCACTAAAATGCAATAAAAAAATTAATAAAAAATGTTGTCATTTGAAGAAATAAAAAAAATGGCCCTTTAAGAGCTATGGGCGGAAGTGACGTTTTGACGTTGCTTCCACCCTGCTATGGTATGGAGACAGGTGGGGGCCATCTTGCCCTCACTCGTCTCCATACCCAGTCACAGGAAGGACCCGATCGCCTCCGTCGCTGCAAACGGCTCCGGTAAGCGGCGAGGGCACTGAAGAGCGGCAGAAGGGGGGCCTCTCCCACGGCCAACGGTGATCTCGTGGCAAATCCGCGAAGAGACCATCATTATTGGAAACCGGACTGCTGGCTGAAGACAAGGATACCTGGGTTATGGCAGCTAGTTGCTGCCATAACAGAGATATCCTTCTTCAAACAGCCGATCTATATTGGCGTGCGGCAGTGGTTAAAATGTGGCCATTTTTTATTTATTTTTGTTTTAGATAGGGAAGGGTTAGACACTCTTAAGATTTTATTGCTGTGTCCAGACTGGGGAAATTTACCCCTCAGTATGAACTGGTTTCCATTGTGACAGAGCATAAGTGGAATCCATAATTTTGAATTGTCAAGAGAGAAAATAGGGACACATGTTTCGATGACAACTGTCTAAGTGGGGAAATTCACCTCACTTTGCATACATTTCCTCTCATTTCCGGTTGTGTTCCCAGTACATGAAATGAAATCTCCTCAGCAGGACACAGACAGCAAAAAATATCCAATAGGATATTTAACTTATACCAAAGTTGAACTATACAGTACATACTATAAACAAAAACTGTGGCCAGGCTATTGGCATTCAAATATTTAGATATTTTAAGTAAGCTGTATATAAACGTTAAAATAATCTCTCACTGACCTTTGTAGTTGCAGGCACTGAGGAGCAATTCATCCCCAATTTTGCAAGCGGTAACATAGATCAAATTGGGTCTCAGCAGCACTTCCCTTTTCCTTCTTCGTGCGCCTTCACTCTTTGTTTACATTACAGATAAAAAGATGGACAGTGGGAAGCTGAGCTACAAAGAGAAAGTAAAGACTGTGAGCTTCATCTGTAAAGGATGCTAAAAATATGTAAATAATTGATTGTCCATGGCCTGGTTACAGCTCTACTTTCAGGATTAGGGATGTCAGCTGGAAAGCAGGCGTTTCAGCAAGAACTAATCAGGTTTTTAGATTTCAGAGTTATGTTGCACCTCAAAGCAGTTCAGAGGTAAGGTAAAGCATTCCTCCCAACTATTTAAGATGGGAATGAGGGACACCTATCAGCAAACGTATCCAGGCATAGGGGACACACCTTCCCACGCCCCCTTAAAGAAGCATTGTCCAAAAAAACAAGATTTGTTAAACCCACAAGTGCTTTTTTTTTACCACTACTATTCCTTTATATTGGCTTGTGGAATTTACAAATGCAGCAATTTAGTGCTGGAAAACACTTTTTGATAGATAAAAAGTGCATTTTATATACAACCATATAGATCGGACCAAAATGGGGGACAAATGAGGAGGAATGAGGGACAGAGGGACATTGCTCAAAATCAGGGACAGTCCCTCGAAATCAGGGACAGTTGGGAGCTATGTTTAGAGTGCAACCTACAGTATAGGAAGGAACAGTCAGGAATATGTAACATACAGCACAGTTTACAGAGAGCAGTGGTCGTCCGTGCTACCTTTCCTAGAGCATAGCTTACATTTGCAATGGTAGCCAGTGAAAATAAATACTGTAATAATGGTAGCAAGAGAGAAGATGCCAGAGCAGTGGTGATCAGTGGCAGGAAGATTGTCTTGGCATTGGTGATCAGTGGCAGGAAGATTGCCCTGGCATTGGTAATCAGTGGCAGGAAGATTGCCCTGGCATTGGTGGTCAGTGGAAAAAAATGCCCCTTGCATTGGTGGTCAGTGAAGAAAAATATTATCTCCTTACATTGGTGGTCGGTGGGAGGAAGGCTGCTTTTCATCTTGGAGGCAATGGGAGGTACACTGCCTGTAACATGCACTAGGAAGGAAACCTGAGGACCATGCTCCAGGTTCCCTGGCTTGGTGATGCCATTGATCAAAAGATAGTGGAGGCTAAAACATAGCAGTGTAGTTAAAATTAACAGTAACAAAGTTGTGTAGAAATAATGGAGATAATTTCAGACTGCAGACATGCAATGGGAGATGTTTATAGACTGCAAACATGCTATATAGAACTTGTTGGTGACTGTGAATATGCTATAATAGTTGGAAACTGGGGACGTGTTTTGGAAAGTTGTCATAGACTGGTGCAGGGGCAAACTGACAACTCATGGGGCCCCCGGGCAATAGGAGATAATGGGGGCCCCCAGGAAATAGATTATGGGGCCACACAGTATATACATATACTATACACACTCCGACCCACAATATACACACAGTATACACACACAGGCCCGGATTCACGTAGAACCACGTATCTTTGTGCGGGCGTAACGTATCCTATTTACGTTACGCCTCTGCAACTTTGTCAGGCAAGTGCCGTATTCTCAAACCAAAGTTGCGGCGGCGTAGCGTAAATAGGCCGGCGTAAGCCCGCCTAATTCAAATGTGGTAGATGTGGGCGTAAGTCGTACGAGAATCCGGGCCACAGTGTACATACACACAGAATACACATACACACACTGAAAAGTTACTGGAGAGGCGGGGCAGCTATAATCTTGGGATTTTTTTAAAAAAACACAGATTTTTACATACTGTCCCTGGTTTTACTGAGGCTGGCAACCCTGATGGGGACCCCTAGTGGAATGGGACCCTTGGGCAGTGCCCGAATGGTCAGTCCCCCCCTGGACTGGAGACATATTAGATGAGATTGCTAGAGATCACTTCTATAACAAGGCAAAAGGAAACACAGATTCATGTAGCCCCCGAGGGCTGCACAAAAATTGTCAAAGGACCATAGGTTGGACACCAGAAGTTTAGACATTTAGGGATTGATTTATTAAAACTGGAGAGTGCAAAATCTGGTGCATCTGTGCATTGTAGCCAATCAGCTTCTAACTTCAGCTTGTTTAATTAAAGTGGTTGTAAAGTCAGAAGTTTTTTTTATCTTAATGCATTAAGATAAAAAGCATTCTGTGTGCAGTAGCCCCCCTCCCAAACTCACCTGAGTCCCATCTCTATCCAGCGATGTTCACTAGTGAATCAGCCGTCAGGGACTCTTTCTCCCGATTGTCTGAGAAACAGCAGCTCCCACTGTTGTCAAATTCAGAAAGTCAATCAAGAGAGAAGGGGGGGCAGGGCCAATCCTCAGCTCATTGTCCGAATGGATAGACAGAGCTGCAGCTCGGCTAGGGTGCCCCCATAACAAGCTGCTTGCTGTGGGGGCACTCGGCCGGAGGGAGGGGCCAGAAGCTCCAGGCAGGGACCCGAGAAGAGGAGGATCCAGGCTGCCCTGTGCAAAACCCCTGCACAGTTCAGGTAAGTATGCCATATTGGTTATTCTATTATGTAAAAAAAAAACAACTAGACTGTACAGTCACTTTAACCACTTCAGCCCCGAAAGATTTAGCGGACCAATGACCAAGCCATATTTTTCGATTCGGCACTGCGTCGATTTAACAATTGCACGGTTGTGTGATGCTGCACCCAAACAAAATTGATGTCCTTTTTTTCCCCACAAATAGAGCTTTCTTTTGGTGGTTTTTGATCATCTCTGCAGTTTTAATTGTTTGCACTATAAACATACTAGTAATGGCGGCGATCTGTGATTTTTTTAGGGGCTGCAACATTATGGCGGACACATCAGACACATTTTTGAGACCATTGGCATTTATACAGCAATCAGTGCTATAAAAATGCAATGATTACTGTAAAAATGTCACTGGCTCCCTGCCAGGGGTTAACACTAGGGGGCGACCAAGGGGTTAATTATGTTCCCTAGTGTGTGTGTTCTAACTCTGGGGGATGGGACTGACCTAGAGGAAATGACAGATTGTGGTTCCTAGCTATTAGGAACTCACGATCTATCTTTCCTCACAAAAGAGAACTGGGATTTGTGTGTTTACACACACACACACACGTCCCTGTTCTGCCTCTTGTACCCGCAATCGCTCGCAACCGGCGGTCATTGCGACCAATCAGCTTCCAGGTGTTTTTTTTCCACGTGCATCGTCACCCCCGCGATGCAGTGCTTGCTCTACCACTTAAAGGGGCCGACGTACACCTACGGCGGTTCGCGCCGACCCGCCACCGTATAACGACTGCTGCTGGTCGGCAAGTGGTTAAGCTTTGAAAAAAATAAACAAACACTGGAAGCTGATTTTACTCTCTCTAGTTTTTGTAAATGACCCCTTAGAGTCCTCATATGTAAACCAGTCTGGCCCAGATAGAGGTATATATAAAAAAAAAAAAGGATCTGTACCCAGTCCTCATAGAAGAGCAGCTATAAATTAGTGAAAAAACACGATCCTTCTATAATGCAAAACAGTCCTCCCCTATTCTGTTATATGTAAGTTATGCCAGTGATGTAGTGGAGTGGTTGGGCAGAGAGACAAAACTTTTCAGGTAGCAGTGTCAAGTACTGGACTTTATTCCCATGTCAACAAAAGGCCATGACAACTTGTTGTATTTAGTGATTTTGAAAGCAGGGTATGCCAGAAAAAAGAATCAAGCTTTTCTACAAGGCTCATGTCACACTGGCAATCCTGTTGCTGGAGAAAATTCCCCGGCGGCGGGATAAATTTGAACGGCACCCATTTGTTTTCATGTTTCCCTCCCTTCGCATTTTCTCACCAGTGACTCAGCGGTGAGGGGGACACCTACAAAGTAGGTATGTGCCCTCACTGCATTTTCTAGCGATCTTGTGGCAGCAAATTCTCGCTAGCGAAAGAATTCCTAGTGTGCTATGGGCCTTAGAACGCCGTAAAAACCTGGCAGATCACGTGTAGTAGCACTATAAAGGAATCAACATATAAAGCCTCGTACACACGACCGAGGAACTCGACGGGCGGAACACATCGTTTTCCTCGTCGAGTTCCTTGTTAGGCTGTCGAGGAACTCGACAAGGCAAGTTTCTCCATTCCCGTCGAGGAAATAGAGAATTGCTCTCTTTTTGGCTCGTCGAGTTTCTCGACAGTTTCCTCGACGAAAATGTACACAGGACCGGTTTCCTCGGCAAAAAAATATCTCCCAGCTAGTTTCTTGCTGTTTTTTGCCGAGAAACTCGGTCGTGTGTACGAGGCCTAACAGGTGCCCAAGGGACTAGTGAGTCCCCTCTCTAGGTTCTGTTTTATACATCATGGGCCAGATTCAGTTACATTTACGTTGCTCCACGGCAGCGTAACGTATCCCATTTACGTTACACCGCCGCAGGTTTACAGCGTAAGTGCCTGATTCACAAAGCTCTTACCTGTAAACTTGCGGCGGTGTAACGAAAATCCGCTTGGCGCAAGCCCGCCTAATTCAAATGGGGCGGGTACCATTTAAATTAGGCGTGTTCGCGCGCCGAACGTACTGCGCATTCTCCGTCGGGAAAATTACCCGACGTGCATTGCGCTAAATGACGTCGCACGGACGTCATTTGTTTAGAAGTTAACGTAAATGGCGTCCAGCGCCATTCACGGACGACTTACGCAAACGACGTGATTTTTTAAATTTCAACGCGGGAACGACGGCCATACTTAACATTTCTTAGAACACCTAGGGCTCAGCCCTAATTTTACGACGCGTATCTCGACGGAAACGACGTAAGGTTAGAGCGACAGGTAACGCGGACGTTCGTGGATCGCCGTAACTAGTCATTTGCATATTCTACGCCGACCGCAATGGCCTCGCCACCTAGCGGCCGGCATAGAATTGCATCCTAAGATCCGACAGTGTAAGGCCCCATACAGACGACCAAACATGTCTGCTGAAACTGGTCTGCGGGCCAGTTTCAGCAGACATGTTCGGTCGTGTGTAGGCGCGAGCAGGCAGAATTCCAGCAAACATTTGCCCGCCGGGCCTTTTCCCAGCGGACAAATATTCCTGGACTTGTTTTAAAACCGTCCGCTGGAATCCTGCCCGCTCGGACATGTTCGGTCGTCTGTACAGACCTACCGTACATGTCCGAGCGCCCGCCTTCCCTCGCATGCGTCGAATGACTTTGACGCATGCGTGGAAGCATTTAAAAGGCAGGCCCGCCCACGTCGCCGCGTCATCGTCGCGGCGACGGCGCGGACACGCCCCGTGTATTGTTTACACACGGACTTCTGTACGATGGTTAGTACAGCCATCGTACAGAAGTCCCCGGGCAGACATGTACGGTGAAAACGGTCCGACGGACCGGTTTCATCGTACATGTTTGCCCTTGTGTACCCGGCCTAAGTCAATTACACCTGTCGGATCTTAGGGCTATCTATGCGGAACTGATTGTATGAATCAGCCGCATAGTTAGGACGGGCGGATCACAGAGATACGACGGCGTATCAGGAGATACGCCGTCGTATCTCTTTTGTGAATCTGGCCCCATATACTTACTTTTGGGATAAACCTGATCCCATTATACACCGTATGTATAATATCTGCTTATCTGGGTTCATCTCGCTGACAGGTGTCACTGACCTCCTTGAAATCTATTTACACACTTTGGTTTGTAATGGAGGTGTGGAGAAAAACACTTACCCTTTCATTGCATTGCCAAATCCTAATGCCTTGTGCAATTCAGTAAAAGAGCCTTGCACATTCGGGAGAATAAGCGGCATTATATACACGAGTTTAAGCATGAAATTTAATCATGCACATCTGTTGTGATGACCTTATCGAGCACACACAGTGATAAACGTCTTATATAAATTACAGCATCAGTGAAAGGCCATCTCCCAGTCCAGGGCTCTTACCTGATAAACAGGATTTATATTATTCCAAGGGGAAGAACACTAATGGGCACTTGGCCCATGTTCATACATTGTTATTTTAAGGGAACAGGGAAGAACAAACATACTTTGTGACAAAGTAAGGTCTGAATGTGTTTCTTACTGCGCAAGATAAAATGGCTAATTATCTTAATAATACTGTAGAATGCTGCTCCAGGAAGATGTTTGATTGCCTTTAGGGATCAGGAAAAACTATTTTTCTATATTAGAGCGAATTCAACTTTGCATTCCTGGTTGAAATTAAAAGGGGTTGTAAAGGTAAATTTTTTACCTAAATAGCTTCCTTTACCTTGGTGCAGTACTCCTTCACTTACCGTATCGGCGTATACCGCGTACTTTTTTGCCCTGAAAATTTGCAGGGCAAAATCGTCGGTGCGCGATATACGCCGATACCCGCGCCGAGTTTGAATACTGCGCTGGCATATACCGAGCGCAGTACACTCGGGTATAGTCGGGCAGTCTCGGCTCCTCTCGTGCTCACGTCCTGGACGTACAGGACGTGAGCGCGAGAGTAGCCTGCCCGACTATACACGAGTGTACTGCGCTCGGTATATGCCGGCGCAGTATTCAAACTCAGCGCGGGAAAGCGGGAAACGAGCGGGGAGAACGCCGGACCTGACGAAGAGGACACCCGAAGCCGCAGACAGACGCCGGACCCGACGAGGCCGCCGTGCAAGACACCAAAACTGTAATTACAAAAATCTTTTTTCCACAGGAATGCGGGTCCACTTTAGGGGTGCGCGCTATGCGCCGGAGCGCACAAATACCCCGATAAATACAGTACCTCATCCTTCCATTTTGCTTTTAAATGTCCTTATTTCTTCTGAGAAATCCTCACTTCCTGTTCTGTCTGTAACTACACACAGTAATGCGAGGCTTTCTCCCTGGTGTGGAGTGTCGTGCTCGCCCCCTCCCTTGGACTACAGGAGAGTCAGGATGCCCACTAACACACAGCTCCTTTCTCTATCTGCAACATAGAGAGCGTCCAGACTCTCATGTAGTCCAAGGGAGGGGGCGAGCACGACACTCCACACCAGGGAGAAAGCCTCACATTACTGTGTGTAGTTACAGATAGAAGCACAGGAAGTGAGGATTTCTCAGAAGAAATAAGGACATTTAAAAGCAAAATGGAAGGATGAGGTAAGTGGAGGAGGACTGCACTAAGGTAAAGGAAGCTATTTAGGGAAAAAAAATTGTACCTTTACAACCCCTTTAATAGGCAATGCCCTTTTGTAATGCAACTGTGTCCAACTATGATCTCAGGGGCAGAAAGAATGAACTAATCCTATTGCCCAGTTTCACATATTAACCAAGATGTAAATTCCCTTTCCAAGATATCTGTGACGGTATTGGTATGATATCCCCGTCAAAGATTCCCTTCTTCCATAAGAACGTCACCCAATATTCCACTAGGAGGAATATTCCTGAGATCGCCCATTAAGCCACACATTAGTCCAGGCTTACTGCTAGAACAAGACAGACTTTAATGTTATATCACACAGCTTATATGTCATTTCCAAAACTGTTACAATGACAAATCTCCGCCCCCCTCACACTGGGGCTTCCATACAGATGAGTAGGCAGACACGACGGAGCCGAGTCTGAAAACACATTTTCTTTAGATAATGACATCAGTGGAGTTGAGTACTAGTTGTACTAAATACATTAACTAGACAACTCGACCCCGCATATAGAGAGATAATTACCACAATGAAGCAATCAGAATAATTAACACAAGCCACATAAACACAGATCTCCTTCACACAACACAATAGATCAATTAACCTTTAGAAATAGTGAGGGGACATTAGCACTTCAATAACCGGATGGTAATCACAATGGCAAGCAGGGAGAATTAGACTGAGACATATAGGCAATTGCATCACAATGGCCCCCCTTTTTCTCCCTGCTCCGGAAAACCCGGTTGGACCTTCCCTGGTCCAGTAGGGTTGACGGGTTTAGAGCTTTTAGTCCGAGGTTAACTCCGTTTGGCATGACTGACCTCCCTTGGCAACTGCTTCAGACTCAGGTATGCCACCGGGTCGTCAGATCACACGCCGGTCAGTCCCCAAGTCTTTGTGCGATCTGCAAAGTCACCAGAAGTCAGTGTGAAGACGGCAAATGGGTCTGTGCGCCACCATCTAGGTGTCCCGCTATGGGAGGGGCAGGTTATGGCTCTGAAGTGACAATCACAGGAGATTCATAAAAATAAAAAGTTATATTTGTTGAAATGCTGTAGCACCGGTGCTCAGAGTCCGGGGGGGGGAGGGAGGGGACTCAGAGCCCCATAAGGTCAGCCACCCCCTGCTCCCTCCGCAGCCGCCGGTTCTCCTCTTTGAGCTTCTCCAGCTCCATCTCCAGTTCATGGAGCCTGGGGGGGTCAGCCCGCTGTGACCTCAGGTGGTTGTTCTCCTCCTCCATGCGGCTTATGCACTCCTCCAGCTCTATGTACTCACGGATCAGATCCTGCTTGCTCATGTCCTGCAGGCTTTCCACGTGGTCCTTCATCATCAGGAACTGGGTGGTGGTGTAAGGGGCCACCGGTGGGCCCTTGGCGAACATCTCGGCCCGCATCTGGGGCGCCCGCTGCGATTCCATCTCCTCCAGTCGCTTCTTCTCCTCCCAGGTCCGCTGGTTATATGACTTCCAGGACCTCTTCTTCTTGGAGGGTAGCTGGCGGTGCCTCTTTCTGCCCAGCTCCCTCCAAGGCCCCTCCGGCTCATGGCTGTCGCCCATGACCAGCTGACAATGGTGTTCCCTGTTGTCCGTAATAACAGATTGTACCATGAGGGCTTTGTAAGGGGTGCCCAATGGTTCTTCCTGACCCAGCTCCTGGGGATCCCAAGCCGAGTCTACACAATGGGCTGCTGCTGGTGGGCGGTACCCAGGTTGAGACCAATTTGACCTGGTGTTGTCATTCATGGGGCAATTCTGCTTGAAGTGACCCAACTGTTTGCACTGGAAGCAGCGTTGTTCGTTGTCCTCCTGGCGTGGATAGCGAGGGCTCGATGTCATCGGTCTGTTAGGCGGTTGGTATCTAGCGGCTGGTGGGTGTGAGGGCGCCGTTGGTCGTGGAGGTTGTTCCCGTGGTGTGACCTGGTTTGTCTTGCGAGTATCCGCATATTCATCCGCCAACTTCGCGGCCTCTGGTAGAGTCATGGGCCTGCGATCTCTCACCCAGTCTTTGACATCCGTCTGGATGTGATTGTAAAATTGCTCCAGGAGCATTAGTTGCAAAATGTCCTCTGCGGTGGTGGCCTGGCTGCTGTTAACCCAGTTAGAGGCCGACAGGGACAACTGGCATGCCCATTCCGCGTAAGAGTCTTTTGTGGTTTTGCGTGAGTCCCTGAACTTCTGTCGGTGGGACTCTGGGGTTACTGCATAACGAGCCAGGAGCGCTTCTTTAACCCTGGCGTAGCTATGGATATCCTGATCTGGCACGGTCCGGAAAGCATCAGAAGCTTTGCCTGACAGTTTGCCTGACAATATTGCAACCCACTCTCTTCTAGCTATTCGGTGCAGGTTACATTGTCGCTCAAAATCCGCCAGGTAGTTATCAATCTCACAGTCCTTTTCATCAAAAGCTTTAAAAGCGCTAAACGGAATCTTCCTTGCGTCTGCTGTGCTGTACTCACTGTTCGGAGAAGGTGCGGCTGCTTGTTGGACTCCTGCCAGTTTTAACTGTAGTTCTGCGTCCCTTATTTCTTTAGCCTCCTGTAGCTCCATCACTCTCAGCACCACATCTGCCGTTGGGTTCGGGCCGAACCATGCTAGCTTCTCTCTCATTAGCTTGTTGGCTGGCGATTCCTCCTCCTGAATCACTGGTGTCTCCATCTCTTGTACCGCTGGCGTTGCTGCAATCCCGTTCTCCTGGTCTATCTCCATTGATTCTGCTATGATGACCCGTTCGGTTTTGTTGCTAGCAATCCTTCCACGAACTTCCAGTAGTTCTTCCAGTGTCTGCTTGGAATCCCGGGTGTAAAGGAGAGTAGAAGGGAAAATCCCGCTGCTGCCAACCAATTTGTGACGGTATTGGTATGATATCCCCGTCAAAGATTCCCTTCTTCCATAAGAACGTCACCCAATATTCCACTAGGAGGAATATTCCTGAGATCGCCCATTAAGCCACACATTAGTCCAGGCTTACTGCTAGAACAAGACAGACTTTAATGTTATATCACACAGCTTATATGTCATTTCCAAAACTGTTACAATGACAAATCTCCGCCCCCCTCACACTGGGGCTTCCATACAGATGAGTAGGCAGACACGACGGAGCCGAGTCTGAAAACACATTTTCTTTAGATAATGACATCAGTGGAGTTGAGTACTAGTTGTACTAAATACATTAACTAGACAACTCGACCCCGCATATAGAGAGATAATTACCACAATGAAGCAATCAGAATAATTAACACAAGCCACATAAACACAGATCTCCTTCACACAACACAATAGATCAATTAACCTTTAGAAATAGTGAGGGGACATTAGCACTTCAATAACCGGATGGTAATCACAATGGCAAGCAGGGAGAATTAGACTGAGACATATAGGCAATTGCATCACAATATCATCTGCCAAATTGGCACAGATACTACCGAAAAGTGGTGGTGGTGTTGGAGCACCTTTACCCGTGGGGGCCTATCTTGTGCTGTGGCTTTTTTGACCCCCAACACAGAGCAGACCTCCAACAGGATGAATTGGATATGACTGAAAAAGGTCTTTGTTTAACCACTTCCTTATCCGCCCATAGTAATATGACGTCCACAGATGGGATCTCCCATTCTGGGTGGACGTCATATGACATCCTGGGCTTCCCGGCCGTCTAGGGGGCGCGCACGCTGCCAGCGACAATGCTCCGGACCCGGTGCGCGTGCCTGGCAGCCACGTTGTCGGCCAGGCACCCGCCATTGCCCGCAATCATGGCAGGACTGTGGATTTGTGTGTGTAAACACACAGATCCATGTCCTGTCAGAGGTGGAGAACACTGACGTGTGTTCCCAGTACAGAGGAACACAGATCAGTCTCCTCGCCTTGTGAATCCCCTCCCCCTACAGTTAGTATCACTCACTAGGGAACATATTTAACCCCTTCAGCGCACCCTAGTGTTAACCCGTTCCCTGCCAGTCACATTTATACAGTAATGAGTACAGTTTTATAGCACTAATCATAGTATAAGTATAAATGTGTATGGTCCCAAAAAAGTGTCAAAAGTATCCGATATGTCCATCGCAATGTCACGGTCACAATAAAAATCGCAGATCGCCGCCATTACTAGTTAAAAAAATACAAATGCAATAAATCTATCCACTATTTTGAAGACGCTATAGCTTTTGCGCAAACCAATCAATGTACACTTAGTGACTTTTTTTACCAAACATATGTAGAAGAATACATATCGGCCTAAATGGAGGATGGGGGATATTATAGCAAAAAGTAAAAAGTATTACATTTTTTTCGAAATTGTCACTCTATTTTTGTTTATAGCGCAAAAAATAAAAACCACAGAGGTGATCAAATACCACCAAAAGAAAGCTCTATTTGTGGGAAAAAAAGGACATCATTTTTGTTTGGAAGCCATGTCGAACGACCGCGCAATTGTCAGTTAAAGCGACGAAGTGCCAAATCGCAAAAAGTGCTCTGGTAAGGAAGGGGGTAAATTCTTCCGGGGGTGAAGCGGTTAAGCTACTAGGGTTATTTTCTCAATTTATTGATACCCTGTACTTATCCTCTACTGCCAGACTATCTGGAGGGCACGTTACTCTCTTCTATTGCTCTTTAAAAAGGTACCCAACAGAGGTGCCGCCCATTGTACATGTTACTATTTAATATCGTTCTTAAACCTCTTGCTAGATCCCTAACTATGCCTTTGTTTGAAGAGATCCCTTAGGACAAACCACAGTTAAAACGGGATCAATGGCACTTGTTTCTAAACAAATATCACTTCGAAGGACGTAATCACACACCTCTGTTGTCACCACATTCACTTGGCAGGAGGTGAAGAAAACTTTTCACAATACGGACCATATACCCCTCTTTTGCTTGTACCATCTACGCCAGGATGTTCTCAAGGACCGTAATTTAACCCTTTGTATATTGGGATTTAAGGCATAAGAAAAAAAATGAGCAGACCTCTTGGATTCTGATGGCCAACTACAGGACATTTCGCTCATACAAGTTATGTACTCAATACTGAACTCTCACTCTGTTATGCACAAATTCCCAATCATTTAAAACAGGCACAGGGCCCAATCTTTTCCTTATACCAACTCCGTGACGTTATCACGCTGGGCGGGATGAGGACGCCATTTTGCTGGAGTTTGGGGTGTGGAATACCCCGTGTTGCTATGTTTTTTTTTTTTTACCAAAGCTGGAGAGTGCAAAATCAGGCTCACTTCTGACTTCTGTATAGAAACCAATCAGCTTCCAGGTTTTATTGCCAAAGCTTAATTAAACAAGCTAAGGTTAGAAGCGGATTGGTTTCTATGCAGAGGTTAACCTGATTTGCACTCTCTCCAGCTTTAGTAAATGAAGCCCTATATGTGTTTTTTTACTGATGCAAATGTGAGTGAATTTATTTGCTTTAAATAAACAAAAATTATCAGTCTACACTATTGGTTCCTTCTCCTTTGTGATTTTAGTGATTTATACCTGCTGGAGGAGTGGAGACAGTTTGGAGAATTGGAATGCTGGCGTATAATCTGTATAAAGCCTTTCTGACCTTCATGTAGTAATTGAGGTCCATGAGCTAAGGGAAAAAGACACCCCTAGGGGCTCCTTGTGGTGGGCACACTGATGGTGAAGTGTGTAACATTTTAAGAAAGATTTTTGACTGTTTTATGGCACATAATTTACAGTATCTCACAAAAGTGAGTACATTCCTCATTTTTGTAAATATCTTATTATATCTTTTCATGTGACAACACTGAATAAATTACACTTTGCTACAATGTAAAGTAGTGAGTATACAGCTTGTATAACAGTGTAAATTTGCTGTCCCCTCAAAATAACTCAACACACAGCCATTAATGTCTAAACCACTGGCAACAAAAGTGAGTACACCCCTAAGTGAAAAGGTGCAAATTGCGCCTAATTAGCCGCTTTCCCTCCCCGGTGTCATGTGACTCGTTAGTGTTACAAGGTCTCAGGTGTGAATGGGGAGCAGGTGTCCTAAATTTGGTGTTATGGCTCTCACTCTCTCATACTGGTCACTGGAAGTTCAACATGGCACCTCATGGCAAAGAACTCTCTGAGGATATTTGGACATTTTCACTTAGGGGTGTACTCACTTTTGTTGCCAGAGGTTTAGACATTAACCACTTAATCCCCGGACCATATTGCTGGTCAAAGACCAGATCACTTTTTGCGATTCGGCACTGCGTTGCTTTAACTGACAATTGCGCGGTCGTGCGACGTGGCTCCCAAACAAAATTGGAGTCCTTTTTTTCCCACAAATAGAGCTTTCTTTTGGTGGAATTTGATCAACTCTGCGGTTTTTAGTTTTTGCGCTATAAACAAAAATAGAGCGACAATTTTGAAATAAATGAATAATTTTTACTTTTTCCCATAATAAATATCCCCCAAAAATATATAAAAAAAACGATTTCTTTCCTCAGTTTAGGCCGATACGTATTCTTCTACATATTTTTCATAAAAAAAAAATCGCAATAAGCGTTTATTGATTGGTTTGCGCAAAAGTTATAGCGTTTACAAAATAGGGGGTAGTTTTATTTTAACTAATATTTTTTTTACTAGTAATGGCGGCGATCAGCGATTTTTTTTCGGTACTGCGACATTATGGCGGACACTTCTGACACATTTTTGGGACCATTGGCATTTTTATAGCGATTAGTGCTATAAAAATGCATTGATTACTATAAAAATGCCACTGGCAGGGAAGGGGTAACACTAGGGGGCGGGTGAAGGGGTTAAGTATGTTCCCTGTGTTCTAACTGTAGGGGGTGGACTCACTAGGGGAAATGACTGATCCCTGTTCATACATTGTATGAACAGACGGTCAGGCATTTCTCCCTTGACAGGACACACACACAGCTCCCCTGACAGGACACACACACAGCTCCCGGTTCTCGCTCTGTAACGAGCGATCGCGGGTGCCCGGCGGTGATCGCGTCCGCGCGCACGGGAGTCAGAAGCGAGCGGGGTGCACGCGCCCCTAATGGCCGCTTCGAGAGCCGACGTAGAGCTACGGGCTCTCGTGCAGGAGAGCCTACCTGCCGCCATAGAACTGCGGCGGCTGGTCGGCATGTAGTTAATGGCTCTGTGTTGAGTTATTTTGAGGGGACAGCAAATTTATACTGTTCTACAAGCTGTACACTCACTACTTTACATTGTAGCAAAGTGTCATTTTTTCAGTGTTGTCACATGAAAAGATATAACAAGATATTTACAAAAATGTGAGGGGTGTACTCACTTTTGTAGCAGTCTATGTTTTCTCATGAAAAAGTTGACATTTATACCTGCGTCACTATTTCTGCACTTTAATAAATGCCATTTGGACTGGTTGTATCGCATAGTTGTTGGTGAAGAGGATTCATGACCACAAATATTTGTTGTTTCGCGCTGCCGTTTTATTTTGCTATATTAGCACTCATTGGGGGTTATGTACGAAAGGCAAATCCACTTTGCACTACAAGTGCAAATTGCACTGAAAGTGTACTTGGAAGTGCAGTCGCTGTAAATCTGAGATGAAGATCTGAAATGAGAGGAAGCTCTGCTGATTTTATCATCCAATCACGTGCAAGCTAAAATGCTGTTTATGTTCCTTTCATGTCCCCCTCGGATCAACAGCGACTGCACTTCTAAGTGCGCACTCAGTGCAATTTGCACTTGTAGTGCAAAGTCGATTTGCCTTTAGTAAATAACGCCCATTGTCTGTATATTGATACACTGTAGTTCACTTGGTTTATTCATTGGAGCACTTCACATTATTAAAATTTGTTACCCATTTATAGTGTGGTGTATGCACCGTTTAGTGGTAGCAGCTCTGTCTTTGATGTATTTGTTTCTTTTGTGTAGTTTTACATAAAAAGCGCAGGGAATTGTTTTATATTTTTACTTCAATCTCTGTCACAGTTATCGAAACCCAGAATGTCAAAATGTTTGATATCCTGAATGTATGCTGTGCCATAAAGTCTATCAATCACACAAACGTTTAGGCATGGGCAATATTTTTACGACAATGGATCTATTGAAAGATAGCTGCTTGAATGTTAGAAAAGTAAAGCGAGAAGGTGAGAAATACAATTTCAAATTATTCAAAGAGCATATTATGCTTTTGACATCTCCTTGAAAATAGGACAATTCTCACAACATATCTTGAAGAATGTCCCAAATGTGAATATTCACACGTTAACCTAAATCATCTTTTATGGCCATGACCCTTTATCAAAGCATTTTGGCAGAGCATTTGGTACTATGAATGATTTTGCACCATGATGGAAAACATTATACCATCATTAAGGGATGGAGATGCGTTTCAGGAGTGGAATAAAGTGCCTCCACAGATTGACAGTTAATCATGCATTGTCATTCTTTGACTAGCTGACCCAGGTTGATGTGGTCCGCTCTTGGTTTGGTAGGCATGATTGGTTCCACTCTTGTATTTCTTTTGTTTTTTTTCCAGTGCTCCTATAGGTAGGGGCATGGTCAGGTGATCACCTGCCCCATATCTATTGATTAGCACTCCTGTGCTCCTACTGAGGAGACTTTAACCACTTCGTTACCGGGCCTATTTTGGCACTTTTCTCCTTTATGTAAAAATCACAATTTTTTTGCTAGAAAATTAATCAGAACCCCCAAACATTATATATTTTTTTTAGCAGACACCCTAGGGAATAAAATGGCGGCCATTGCAACTTTTTTTCTCGCATGGTATTTGCGCAATAATTTTTCAAACGCCTTTTTTTAGGGAAAAAAACAGTTTCATGAATTAAAAAATAACAAAACAGTAAAGTTAGCCCAATTTTTTTGTATAATGTGAAAGACGATGTTACGCCGAGTAAATAGATACCTAACATGTCACGCTTTAAAATTGCGCACACTCATGGAATGGCGCCAAACTTCGGTACTTAAAAATCTCCATAGGCAACGCTTTAAATTTTTTTACAGGTTACTATTTTTGTGTTACAGAGTAGGTCTAGTGCTAGAATTGTTGCACACGCTCTAACGCACGCGATGATACCTCACATGTGGGGTTTGAACGGTGTTTACATATGTGGGCGGGACTTGCATGCGCGTTCGCTTCTGCACGCGAGCGACTGGGACAGGGGCGTTTTAAATTTTTTTTTTATTATTTTATTTTATTTTTTTACTTCATTTTTTTATTTTTACACTTTTTTTGACATTTTTTTTTTTTTGATCACTTTTATTCCTATTACAAGGAATGTAAACATTCCTTGTAATAGGAATCAGTGTGACAGGTCCTCTTTATGGAGAGATGTGGGGTCAATAAGACCCCACATCTCTCCTCCAGGGCTTACAAGCATGAAATCGGTGAAAAAAATTTCACCGATTACATGCCGACAGCCGCAATATCGGCTTTGTTTACTTCTGGGTACCGGGCGTGACGTCATAACGTCACGCCTGGCCCTGCGACGGTCATAGAGATGACTGTGACCGTCTGGTCACCAGTCATCTCTATGGTTCACCAACGAGCGCCGGTCGATTCGCTCTCCGGGCCCCCGATGGCACGGGAGAGCCCGGAGAAGCACCGGATGGCGGCAGGAGGGGGGGGACGTCCCCTCCTGCTGCCTAGAAGAACGATCGAGCGGCGGAACCGCCGCTTTGATCGTTCTTCTGGTGCACAGAATCGCCAGCTGAAGACGGCGATATCTGAATGATGCCTGCAGCTGCAGGCATCATTCAGATATCACCGCTCAAAGTGGAGGACGTCCCAGGACGTCCTACGGATCTGAAGTGGTTAAAATTCATAGTTAGGGACTGCAGTACACAGAGTGCCTTGACGGGGCCTGCAGCTCACACAGGTATTTGCAAATGCGTGCAACTAAACCTCTGTTTTAATGCTCACAGCTAGACAGGTTAATTTGGTTTGTTGCTTTTTTGGTTGGTAATTTTGAGCCTGGGTATTATGGAAATATTTTTATATTCCATATATATATATTTAATTGCATTTTGCTAAAAACGCATTTCATTTAAAGTCCCAACCTCCCCCTCCTCTTTTTTAAACATCATACCATCAAAGCTATTTTTCAGACAGTTGGTAACAACACTACAGGCACAAATGCAGGACAGAAATTTACAAATTTAAACAGATTTGCATTTTAGCAGCTAAGAATTGCATCCTGACAAACTGAATTTACTCAAATCCATCTTTGGAATCTTAGGTTTACTCAACCTATTATTCTATAATAAGTTAGATGCTGTTCACTCCAAGCAGCTTAAGACTCTAGGGCCCGGATTCAGATAGAATTGTCTATCGGCGGGCGAAACGTATCCTATTTACGTTACGCCTCCGCAACTTTTACAGGCAAGTGCCGTATTCTCAAAGAAAGTTGCGGCGGCGTAGCGTAAATAGGCCGGCGTAAGCCCACCTAATTCAAATTGTGAAGAGGTGGGCGTGTGTTATGTAAATTAACCATGACCCATAGTGATTGACGTTTTTAACGAATGGCGCATGCGCCGTCCGTGGACATATCCCAGTGTGCATTGCTCCAAATACGCCGCAAGGACGTATTGGTTTCGACGTGAACGTAAATTACATCCAGCCCCATTCACGGACGACTTATGCAAATGACGTAAAAATATTTAAATTCGACGCGGGAACGACGTCCATACTTAACATTGGTACGCCGCATGTACGCCTCATATAGCAGGGGTAACTTACACCGGGAAAAGCCTAACGTAAACTGCGTATCTGTACTGCGTCGGCCGGGCGTACGTTTGTGAATTTGCGTATCTAGCCGATTTACATATTCTAGGCGTAAATCAGCGTACACGCCCCTAGCGGCCAGAGTAAATATGCAGTTTATTTCCGACGGCGTAAGAGACTTACGCCGGTCGGATCTAATAGAAATCTATGCGTAACTGATTCTAAGAATCAGGCGCATAGATACGACCGCTCAGACTCAGAGATACGACGGCGTATCTCTCTTGCAACAATGATGTTCCTGTTTTACAGTACATGGCATTCTCCTGAAAATAAAAAGGATATGCAAAAACACAACATTCTGTTGGTTGAATGAAGATTCTATAAATTCCCCAGAAACTTGTGACATTGCTGTGGATTGAGACACAGATCATCACTAGTGGACAGAAGATCAGAGTGTTCAAAAATAGGTTCAGATCACCAAATTATTAACTCATTTGTGTATGTTTGACTGGTACACTTTGAAAGCGAACCTTTCCAATCTTCAAGCATGTAGACATAATACCTTTATAATTCACTCCATCAGCTGTTTCACATGGGTTACTTCCTTCCTCAAAATGTGCAGTTATTTATCTATAAATTTAAACTTTTTGTCAAAAGTCAGCAATCTAGGTCCTCATTCTAAGATCTAACCACTCTGCTGATGTATGCAGAGAGCAGAGACATAGGACTGTCATAATTGTAATTGATAACCTAACCTGGCTTGACCTTCTCTATGTTTTGAGAGAGGCAAGATGGCAGTGCCCTATGGAGGAATATCTGGGTCTCTATTGGGAAAAGCTGTTCCACCAAGGTCATAATTAAAAGAGGTTCCTATCAAAGTTGGAAAAATAAATGGTTGCTTTAAACTATGACATGCAAATTTTATTTTTTTTGCAAATACTAAATTAAAATGATCCTATACCTACCCATATAGACAAAGTAATAGGTTTGCTGCCTAGAACGTACGATAGAACACTCAGTTAAGATTTTTTTGTATATTAAGTGAATGCTTCTAATTTAATGATGGTTTGGATAAAGGGATGAGCTCACCAATAAGCTCTACTTACCTGCTCACCTGATCCATCCAGCAATAGGGCACATATGATGCTCCCTCTGCCTTCCTACAATTCAGGGCTTAGTGTCTGAGCAGCCAATTATCAGAAACAAGTGCTGTCACATGGGGAAGGAGTTTGTTGGCACTGTGCAGGTTTTAACTGTCAAGAGTGGGCAAAGTACAGTTTCCCTTTAGACCCCTTTCACACTGAAGTGTTTTTACAGCATTTTAGCATTAAAAATAGCGCTATTAAAACGCTCATAAAACGCTCTCCATGCATCTCAATGGACCCTTTCACACTGAGGCGTCTGCACCTTGGCGGGTGTGTTTAGAAAAGTCCTGCAAGCAGCATCTTAGGAGCAGCTTTTGGGCGCTGAAAAATATGCTCCAAAAACGCCCCTCTCCATTGAAATGAATTAAAAGCGCTGCAAAAACGCCTTACCCTTTCACGCTGAGGCACTGCAAAAACGCCCTAAAATGTTAGGGTCTTAGCAGTGCTTTACCAGTACATTGGGATTGCAGATGATGCTTCACTCGAATAACGCTCAAAAAAAGCTTGAAAAATGCCCCAGTGTAAAAGGGGCCTTAAAGTGGAGGTCCACCCTAAAAAAAAAATACACCAAAATCCTGTAAAAAAAATTACCAGAAATGGCGGTTGCTATGCAGATCTTTCTAATCTGCCTCTTCCCATACCGCAGCAGATCTTCGTCCTCCCTGTGTTGTCTTCTGGGGAATGGGGCGCGCTGCTTTCTGGGACCTGTGTGTATCCCAGAAAGCAGCCGCCCATTCACAAAGCAGCGCAAGACTCGCGCATGCGCAGTAGGAAACGGGCAGTGAAGCCGCAAGGCTCAACTGCCTGTTTCCCTCAGTGAGGATGGCGGCCCTGAGAGCTGCCAGGATTGAGCGATCGGCCTCGGGGGGCTGACATCGTGGGTGCCTAGGACAGGTAAGTGTCCTTATTAAAAGTCAGCAGCTACAGTGTTTGTGTGGAACCCCGCTTTAACTAGGAGAAGACAAGGAACTCGAGTAGGAAAGATACCTCTTCAGGTATCAACCCTCAACTTTCCCTACTATCACTACTCCCTGAGGAAATAGTAGGTAATTACAGGGATAAAAACACTGAGGACTCAGCACAATGGCAGCCAACTGTAATGCAGCATATCTATTGGTTTACCCCAAATTACAAATGACATTTTTATTTATTTTTTTACCATTTAGACTTCAGTCATTCAGTTATACGGTAACTCAATTTTCAACCACATCTGCGGCGTGGATGCGGTAATTTTCAAAAATGGTATGAAAAAAGGAAGAGAAAGAAGGGGGCAAATTAAGGTAAAGCAGATGGAAGATAAGGGAATTAAAAAGAAAAGGGAGCAGGGGGAGAGAGAAAGGGGGGTGGCATAGTGCCAAAAACCAAGAAGGAACTGGTTTAAAGGTTAGAAAGGGAAAATTAACTCATCTATTGTCCCTCACCTCGGAATCCATTACCAAATGTTGTTATATGTCAGTGTGCACATTGAAACTGAATAGGAGTGAGTTTTTCATTATCTTATGCATTAACAGATGCGTTTGCAGTGTTGGAATGAGAAAAGTTGAATGTTCAGCATCTCTTTAGAATTAACCATTTAGCCGTCTATTAATCTAACCAAAAATGAAATTGTTGCAGAGGATGCCTAAAACCTGACTTGTATCTTAGTGCAGACTTTGAAAGTGAGCAAGATTAGTATTGCGACAACACATCATCAGTAGGGTAAAACGAACCTGTCTCACGAGGGACTAACCACAGCTCACGTTCCCCAATAGTGGGTGAACAATCCAACGCTTGGTGAATTCTGCTTCACAATGATAGGAAAAGCCGACATCGAAGGATCAAGAATCAGTAAGCCAATCACACAAGTGAGAAATTAAATTTCTGTAAACCAAATGTGCACAGAAGGCAAACACCATGGGCCAGATTCACAGCTGAGATACGACGGAGTATCTCAGATACTCCGTCGTATCTCTCAGAGTATCTATGCGACTGATTCATAGAATCAGTTACGCATAGATATCCCTAAAATCCGACAGGTGTAATTGTTTTACACTGTTGGATCTTAGGATGCAATACCGCGGCTGCCGCTGGGGGGAGTTTGCGTCGTAAACCAGCATCGGGTATGCAAATTAGGAGTTACGGCGATTCCCGACGGATTTTCGCGTTCGCTACGTCGCCGCTAGTCTAGTTTCCCGTCGCAAAGTTAGTCGTTTTTTTTGGTGCCCTAACTTTAGTCAGCAATCGTATTGCTGTCTAAAGTATGGCCGTCGTTCCCGCGTCGAAATTTAAAATTTAACGTCGTTTGCGTAACACGTCCGGGAATACGGAAGTACGCTACGCGCGTCGCCGTTCAAAAAAATGACATCACGGTGCGCAAAGCACGATGGGAATTGCGAAACTGAGCATGCGCAGTAGGTCCGGCGCGGGAGCGCGCCTAATTTAAATGGCACACGCCCATTTGAATTGGCCCGCCTTGCGCCGGAGTAGTTTTCATCGCAAGTGCTTTGTGAATCAGGCACTTGCGATGAAAACTTGCGGCGGTGTAACATATCTACAATTAGTTACGCCGCCGCACTTCTACCTGAATCTGGCCCCATATTCCTTGCCATACCTTGTCATATTCATGGCATTTTACAGAAAATTACAGCACTGCAGATTGACAATATGGTTTATGTAGTAATTGCATTTGCTATATTTTTTTATATTTACTATGTTTTTTTTCCCACAATAGGAGTTACCTTTTAAGTTTTGAAAAATGAAAGAGAAACCAATTGGTTGCCATGCAGAACTGCTCCAGATTCTGTCTGTTCCAGTTTTGATCCATTTCCTTCGATGTTTTGTCAGGTCAAATAAAGCAGAAGGAGCATTCTATATTTCTGGCACAACAACAATTTTTCTGTACTTGCAGCATGTTTTATTTTCAGTTTACATGCTGTACCAACAAAGCACACAATTATACATTTGTAACAGATAGGTGAACATTAAAGAAGGATACAGACTGACCCTTGTCAGTGAGGCTAAGAGCAAACAAACCAGTACATAGAGACATCCCTGGGGGCTAGAAATTTCTTAATGTTTTTTCGCCCACCATCTCTACTCAAAGTTCATTGTACAGTGATCCCCAATATGTGCAAATCTGACATAAAGGAGGCAGCTCAGTTTAGTAGAAAATAAAGAGAGATTTGGGAAAAAAAAAAGGAGGAGGGGGGTTTGGGGTTGCAGAATGAGTTGCCCATTGGTAATTCAGGAATGAACATAAAATCCAACCAACAGAACAAGGTGTTTTGGAGTCGTTCCTCATTTTGTTTGAGGATGCAATGACATCTTCCATGGTTTTAACCCCATTTACTTTATAACTAAAGAATGGTGGTGAGGGAATAGGAGTGGTCTATTTTCAACAGGGAGGAATGCAGGCACTTACTGTGTTCAATAGATACATCAAGAATGACTTCTAAAGCCTCGTACACACGACCGGGAATCTCATCAGGAAAAAAACGTTGTTTTTCCTCGACGGGATTCATGTCAAGCTTTCCTTGCATACACACTGTCAATCCAAAATATCGTTGGTCTAAAGCGCGGTGACATACAACGCGTACAACGGCAGTATAAAGGGGAAGTCTGATTCCAATGGCGCCACCCCTTGGGCTCCTTTTGCTAATCTCATGTTCGTTAAAAGTTTGGTGAGAGATGATTCACGCTTTTCAGTCTTCGTGCTTTCAGATCGTTTTCTGCTGTTCAGAATGCTGACGAATGTGCCATCTACATTACAAACGCTAGTTTTACCAAAAGGAGCGCTCCCGTCTCCCGTCTCTGAGCATGCATGTTTTTTTAAGACTCGGAAAAGCATACACACGACCGGTTTTCTAGTCGGAAAACAGTCCGACAAGAATCCCAACGAGAAAATTGAGAATCCCGACGAGAAAATAGAGAGCAGGTTCTCTATTTTTCTCATCGAGATTCCCGGCAGTTTTCTCGACTAAAAACCATACACACGAACAGTTTTCTCAGCAAAAAGCTCTGCCAGCAGTTTTCTTGCCAAAAAAAACGCCCGTGTGTACGAGGCTTTATAGAATTCCATTGAAAGGGGCATGAGATGGAAGAGGAAAACCAAGTTTTTTTTCACCAGTTTTAGAGGAATATCTTTCAGTTGATTTCTAAAAACCCTGCAACACTTCAAGAGCAGAAAATATACTTTGGACCAGGGGTGTCAAACTCAATTTCATTGTGGGCTG
This sequence comes from Rana temporaria, assembly GCF_905171775.1. Classification (NCBI taxonomy): domain Eukaryota; kingdom Metazoa; phylum Chordata; class Amphibia; order Anura; family Ranidae; genus Rana; species Rana temporaria. The sequence continues at coordinate 53,042,791 of NC_053494.1, forward strand.
CATTAGCATTAAGATTGCCCTCAAAAGGGCCGGTTGTATCTGTAAGATAAGATGTCCAGCGCATCGCCTCCCCTTACATTAGATGTCAAGAGTTGAGTCCACCACTCTCCCTTATATCACAGTGTACCCCACTTTCCTTATGCTGCTGCTGGAAATAAGCTGGATGCGTTGCTTGAAAGCAGAAGGTAAGGGTCTGGAGGAGGACCAGAGGAGGGCTGAAGCTCTCCTGCAGCTGCAGGAGAGGTGCGAGGGTCACATGAAATGGCCTGGAGGGCTGGATTCGGCCCGCGGGCCTTGTGTCCGACACCTGTGCTTTAGATCAACAGTCCCTTGTGTTCTTGACACCTTCAGCACGCGGGGAGCACTGAAAATAATATTGTATGAAGTAGTGTAGGTACGCTTTACCAGTATGATGAAATCGTAAAAGCTCAGTGGATCATGCTAGAGATGAATGAGCAAGGTTCAAGATCCATTGTATTTGCCGTTTCAAAAAGGAGATGCCCAGGTCGCTCTGCCAATTGGGGATATAAAGAGGGACACAGTGGCCGAGGGGGTTCTGCAGCAGCGAGTATGAGATAGATAGGTTTGCATTGGATGGGAGAGGTGTATATGATTTTTGAACTCAGTCAGAGGGGGTAGAGGTTGCTGGGCAAACGATTGTTCGAATTGAAACCACTGTTTGCAAGTTGAGTGTTTACACCATTCTACAATCCTGGACATATGTATGGCTCTATGATAATGAAGAGTCGAAGAATCCCAGGCCCCTTCTCCTTTTGGCTTGGGCCTTAAGCATATGACAATCTGAGATTTTTGAGCCCATAAAGAATTGGCAAACTCATCGTAAACTGCACTGAGAAAGACCTTCAGGATCGTCACAAGAAGAGTACAAAAAGATAAAGTAGTCTAGGGAGAATATTCATCTTTAGGTTGCTGTTTCACCCAAACCATGAAAAGGAATTTGAATATCATCTTTTGAAGACTCGATTTATTTAGGTTAGAAAGTAAAGTATTTAAAGAGGTAAACTTTTTTTTTTTTTACTCTTGTGGAAACTAGAGGAAAACATATTTGATCTCCAAATACGGAAAGGTTTCTTCAGAGTAAGAGCTGTGGAAATGTGGAATAGACTCCCTCCAGAGGTGGTTCTGGCCAGCTCAATAGATTGCTTTAATAGGTTTAGATATGTCTCTCCTTCTCCGCCCCCCCCCCCCCGCTATAGCAAATTGGAGCATGCTTTGCTGTCTGGGAGCAAAATAAAGAACTTGTGTTTCAGCAAAGCTGAAACATGGATCTCTCTTTTCCTCCAGTGTATCTGTCCCCAACACAGTTAGTAAGCACCTTCCAGAGACCGACAACCATTTGATCGCCCCCTAGTGTTAACCTCTGCCCTGCCAGTGTCATTTATACAGTGTCAGTGCATTTGTTTAGCACAGATCACTGTATTGATGTCACTTGTCCCCAAAAAGCGTCACTTGGTGTCCAATTTGTCTGCCGCAGTCCTACTATAAAATCGCTGATCGCCACCATTACTAGTAAAAAACAATTTAAAAATAAAAAGTCCCTAAATCAATCCCTATAACTTTTGCACAAACCAATCAATATACACTTATTGGGATTTTTTTATTTGAAATTAGATTTAATTTTTTTTATTGGGAATGTTTTATAGCAGAAAGTAAAATATTGTTTTTTTATTCAAAATTGTTGGTCTTTTCTTGCTTATAGTGCAAAAAATTTAAACCGCAGAGGTGATCAAATGCCACCAAAAGAAAGCTCTATTTGTGGGAAAAAAAAGGACATCGATTTTATTTGGGTACAGAGTGGCACGATCTAAAGCAACATAGTGCCGTATCACAAAAAATGGCCTGGTCAGGAAGTGGGTAAAACTTTCTGGAGCTGAAGTGGTTAAAGGGATAAAACACGGAGAAATGTGCATAACGCAACTATATACAGTTTTTTTTTTCCTTGACATACTCTGACTACTTCCCATCCGGGCCAATTCTGGCACTTCGCTCCTACATATTTTTTTTGCTGGAAAATTACATAGAACCCCCCTAGAGAATACAGTGTCGGTCATTGCAACTTTTTATCTCGCACGGTATTTGCGCAGCAATTTTTCAAATGCTTTAAAAAAAACAAAAAAAACACACATTAAAGATAGCCCAATTGTTTTCCATAATGTGAAAGATGTTACGCCAAGTAAATAGATACCTAACATACATGTCACCCTTCAAAACTGCACACGCTCTTGGAGTGGTGCCAAACTTTGGTACTTAAAAATCCTCATGGGTGACCCTTTAAAAAATGTTACTGGTTACATGTTACAGAGAAGGTCTAGGGCTAGAATTATTGCTCTTGCTCCAGCGTTCGCGTCGATACCCCACATGTGAGGTCTGAACACCATTTTCATATGTGGGTGGGACTTACGTATGCATTCGCTTCTGCATGCAAGCTATCGGGGACAGGGGCACTTTAAAAAAAAAAAAAAAAACATTTAATTCTATTTTCAACTTGTTACTTTAATACTTAAAAAAAAAAAAAAAAAAAATGGATTACTTTTATTGTTATTACAAGGAATGTAAACATCCCTTGTAATATGAATAAGCATGACAGGTCCTCTTTACAGTGAGATGTGGGGTCAATAAGACCCCACATCTCACCCCTAGGCTGGAAAGCCTGAAATAAAAATTAAATAAAAAAACGTTCACGGCTTCCCAGCAGAGGCGGCGCAGTTATTTGAAAGCAGAGGCGGGGCGTGACGTCATAACATTGCGCCCGGCTTCTGAACGATCATAGACTCCGGCAACCATCTGGTCCACCGGAAATCTCTATGGTAGCAACCCGCTGCCGGTGGATCTGTTCTCAGACTCAAAGATCACAGCTGTAAATCGGTAGAAGCACTGGAGGGCGGCGGGAGGGGGGGACATCCCCTCTCGCCGCATTTAAGAACGATCAAGCGGCGGAACAGATGCTTTGATCGTTCTTACAGTGCACAGAATCGCCTGCTCTAAAAGACGATATCTGAATATAGCTGCAGGCATCATTCAGATATCCCCGCTCAAAGTCATGGACCTTGGGCGGGAAAAGGTTAATACTGCAGTTGCTAACTGGCAGAATGGGGGTAATAGGGACAACAAATGTTTAGAATGGTTTTCTTCTGAACCAAGGAGGCAACATATTTTCAGCAATTGAATGACTGTAAATTTGGTTTTATGCCATAAGTATTGAAAATGTGCAGGAAGGATTAGGAAGTAGCTCACATAATAACAGGATACATTTGCATACAAAGAGGTAAAGAAATGAATTCGCAAGCAGTCAAACCAGTATTTGTATGTACTGCCAAGTGTCATAAGAATCTAGCCATGTACCTTGCTTTCCCTCACTCTTTGTATGTCAGTTAAATTTTAAAGATTAATAACTATTACAAATCTGTGAAAGACATTAATCAAACTAGTGCAGGTAGAAAACTGTGCTGCTTCCTTCCGCAGAGTGCATATATTTTTTATCAAAGTGTAAAACGCAGTTACACAGTTTGTGAGGTTGTCTGCAAAACTGGGTAATTTAACCACTTCAATACCAGGCACTTTCCCTCCACCTGCCCAGGACAATTTTATAGCTTTCAGTGCTGTCACATTTTGAATGACAATTGCGCAGTCATGCAACACTGTATCCACAAACTAATTTTTTTTATTTTGCTCCCACAAATAGAGCTTTCTTTTGGTGGTATTTGATCAGCACTGGGGTTTAGATTTTTTGCTAAACAAAAAAGGCCAACATTTTTTTGTTTGTTATAAAAAAAAATTATCTCTTATTATATCTTATTACATCAAGGTCTCCCTTAACATTAACATTGTGCCCAGATTTCATTTTAGTGATCCTAATGCATTTTTTTTCCTCGGATCACTAATGTACTATACCCTAAAAAAGGTTTTATCTCCTTAAAGCAGAGCCTTTTTTGTTTATTAAAAGTCAGCAGCTACAAAAAGTTTAGCTGCCGACCTGTAAGGCCGGATTCACACTTGTGCGGTGCGAATTTCAGCTCTTATCTCTGCAGAGAGATAAGAGAACTGTTCAGCAGATCAGCTCCGTTTTAGATGCGAATTTGGAGAGATGGGAGGGGGAGGGGGGAAGTGTATTAAGCTGAATGAGGGAAATCCTGAAGAGAAATGAACACATCTGCGAATCAGATTGCGTACCCAGGCATAGAAGATAATGGGCCTGAATTCGCACCTGAGCCGCACCGCAATGCCTAGAAAACGCACACGTTTTTTCGGCAATGCGCAGTGCGAATGCATCGCACATATGTTAACCAGCCTCATTAAAAACAATGTATTTTATAATGTTATGCGAATTGGATGCAGTTTAAGCTGCAACCAATTCGCATAGGTGTGAACCCGGCCTAATAAACACTCACCTGTCCCACGGTCTAGTGATGTGGTCGCACGGAGCCTCACTCCTCTCCCTCTCCTCCTCCTCGGCGCCTCCATTGACACTGTGGGCACCCAGCCATGACAGCTTGTGGCTTCACTCTCTCCCAGTGGACATGCAATCTTCTGGGACCGGTCACATGTTCCAGAAGATTGCAGAGAGGGAGGGGCCGCCTAGGGGGAGAGGAGTCACCGCCTAGGTGGAAGTGGAACAGGAAGTTCCACTCAAAACCAAGTACCCACGCCCCCCCAAAAAATTCCATGCCAAATGTGGCATGTAAGAAGTGCTTAAAGCAGAAGTTCCACTTTTGGGTGGAACTCCGCTTTAATAGATTTAGCAATTTTCTTCTCTTTTTATACCCTTCTGTCAGCTACACCTCCTGTTTCCTTGAATCTTTTACATTATTTTTTTTCCCCTTTACTATCCAACTTACTGCTTTAGTGAACCATATTTTTTTTTTTCAACTCCATTTATTCTTACTAACTTGACTGATATATAATCTAGTTGCCTCCAGCATGGTAGACCAACATTGCCCACTGATAACTTACACTTGACATTTTACTCCTACCTTTTAATTCATTTTTTTTAACCACTTCCCTACCGTAGGATGTCATACGATGTCCTGTACTTTGGGGGGGGGGGGGGGGTATCTGAGTGATGCCTAATTCAGATATCCTTTTTAGGCGGCGATTATGTGCACCATAAGAACAATCATAGCAGCAGTTCTGCTGCTTGATCGTTCTTATAGGCTGCGGGAAGGGACACCCCCCCCTCCTGCCACCATCCGGTGCTTCTCCGGGCTCTCCTGTGCCATCGGATGCACGGAGAACGAATCGGCCACCACTGGATGAGGGGGCTAGAGATTTCCGGTGACCAGATCGTCACCGGTCATCTCTATGACTGTCAGAGGCCCGGGCGTGACGTCACGCCCGGGTACCCGGAAGTAAACCAAGCCGCAATCGCAGCGGAAAGCATGAGATCGGTGAATTTCTTTTCACGATCTCATGCTTTCCAGCCTGGAGGAGAAATGTGGTCTCTCCATAAAGAGGACCTGCCACATACTATTCCTATTACAAGGGATGTTTACATTCCTTGTAATAGGAATAAAAGTGATCAATTTTTTTTTTAAAGCTGACAAGTTAGGTATCTATTTACTCTGCGTAACGTCATCTTTCACATAGTATTGTTATTTTTTAATTCATGAAACCGCTTTTTTCCCCCCCAAAAAGGGCATTTGAAAAATTATTGCGCAAATACCGTGCAAGATAAAATGTTGCAATGACCACCACTTTATTCCCTAGGGTGTCTGCTAAAAAAAAAAAAATATATATATATTTATTTATATATATATATATTTTTTTTTTCTTGTTTAAATATCAAATCAAAGACATTGGTGATCACTAGAACCCAATTTTTCTCCCACCTCAACAACAGGCATTAGTCAATACTAGGTCTAGAATATGGGTCGGGTTTTTTATTGTTTTAGAACCACATTCAGTGCTTCCATTACATCCCTGCTCTAGCTTGTAATAGCAGTTTGAGAATTAAAGGCATTTTGTTAAGGTAACGGAGCCCGTCAGTAAACATGGTTCTCAGTACAACCCCCACCCCCCTCATTTACCCACATATCGACCTAATCCTGCTACTTATTTACCAACACCAGCCATGTTGCGGTCTAAACACCTCCCCCAATAATCTGTTTTAACCAAGCAGATGACTGTTAGGATTATGTTTTCTCAGGGTACATTCCTGACTACGATATTCATGATTAAGCCCAGGTTCACATTGAGGGCAGGTATGAAATTGTGCAAGTTCAGCTCAAACCGGCAATTCAGTCCGACTTCAGGGGCGATTTGACAGACATCTGTGCAGGTTCATGCCCTTGAGGATTTTTTCCATGTCCTTGGAGTGCCTTAGGTCCTGGGCCCAGGCCATACATAAGATCTGTACTTCTGCCCAAGCTGAGATTAAATACTACATTCTCCTCGTCAGAGGTGTAGCTTGAATCTTGGGAACCCCCATACCATTTGCCACTTGCACCACCTGCTGAGATTCTCCTGGCTAAAGAGTTATTGCAAATCTAGTTACATATTGAGAGGGCAATTCAAAAGATTTTGGAGAAACCTGTCCACATTTTGACATCTCTCCAAGTCTTTTGAATACCCTGGAGCTGAGGTAGTTTACAGTGCTTTGGTTATGAACACGGTGACTGATCAGTATCAATCATTCCTTGCGTTCATTCGGAAAAGGAAAGGCTAGAAAATTACATTTATTGGGCCCCTTCCCCGTGGCAGGGCTGCAGGGGAAGGTGGAGGGGTGCATTGGAGCACACAGGGCAGGAGACATACAATTTACTGGACCGGAGGGGCAGCATATAAAGGTATCAATTCCATCGCCTCCATTTTCTAAATGCCAGCGGGATGGAGAGGAGGGGCAAGCAGGCTTTTAGTGGCTGCCGGAGGAAAATGGAGGGGGATTTGTTCCCCCTGTCCAAATTTAAAACCAAATGTGGCAGAGTCCACACGGGCCCCCTGGAGCATGGGCAGAATTGCTACTGCAACCCCTGCAGCTATGACTGTGCTCCCTGTGACAAGCCCTACTCCTGTTATATGCCAAAGCCTTGAATGTCCTCTGAAGTTCTAACATTTGACAGCTGAATGTTAAAAGGTGAATCTTCGCTTTGGGATGGGGGCTTTGATTAAAGGAGCCACAGGTGTGTAGGAGGCTTTAAACTATGCGGAACAGCCAAACGCTGCTACTAGAGTGAAGTTGTGGAAGACGGTTTCATGTCACAAGTCATACATCATGGCAAGACTGGGCACAGCAACAAGACAAAGTAATTTCACTGCATCAGCATGATCTCTCCCAGGCAAAGATTTCAATGCAGACTGGGGTTTCAAGATGTGCTGTTCAAGCTCTTTTGAATTAGCACAAAGTAGTAGGCAATATTGAGGACTGTAGACGCAGCGGTCGGCCAAGGAAACAATGCAGCAGATGAAAAACACATGCTTACTTTACATAGGAAGATGTCCAGCAAGCGCTATTAGCACAGAACTGGCAGAAACCAGTGAGACCCAGGGACACCTATTTTTGCCCAAAGAAGTCTGGTCAGAAGTGATCTTCATGGAACATTTGCGGTCAAAAAGCCATACCTCCGATATGGAAACGAGGCTAAGCGACAACTATGCAAGAAAACATAGAAACTGGGGTACAGAAAAATTACAGCCTGGAACCAGGAGACAGAAATTTTAATATTTGGTAGTAGCAGAGGGCAGTTTGTTTGCCAAAGGTCTGGAGAGTGGTACAATAATGTGTCCGCACTCAGTGAAGCAGGGTGACGGTTCCTCGCAAGTTTGGGGCTGCATTTCTGTAAATTGATTTGGAGATAGTCAGGATCAATGATGTCCTCAATGCTGAGAAACACAGGCAGATACTTCTGCATTGTGCCATAAAACCAGAGAGCCGTGTAACTGGTGCCAAATGTATTCTGCTGCAGGACAATGACCCCAAACATACAGCCAATGTCATTAAGAATTATCTTCAGTGTAAAGAAGAACAAGGAGTCCTGGAAGCGACGATTTGCCCCTCACAGAGCCCTGATCTAAAGCTTCATCAAGTCTGTCTGAAATTACATGGAGACAGAAGGATTTGAGACAGACACTCGAAGGATCACTGGAGTTAGCTTTTTCAGAATCAGAGGTCAGCAATGGCACCCTACATTTTTATAACAAGTTTACATTAAAACCAGAGAAGTACCAGAGTAAGCTTCTATAATCTGAAAGAATCTTTAAGTTTGTGTCCAGCTGGGCAAAAATGTAATAATTACATCCCCCAGAGCAGCCGTTAAATTAAGGCTCTGCCTCTCATCCCGGATGCATTTCATTACAAGGTACAACTTTCTGCAGCATTTAGGATCTGTCCACCTCTGGAGAAAGTCAGAGGCAAAGAGGACCTGTGATGTCATTTGTCCCAACTGAAGAAATCTAGAAAAAAAGGGTACGTTTAGAGTTTATTTTCCCCCATGTTAAGGGGGTGCTTTGCTGGAAGGGGGAAACTGGAGTTGAGCTTTAAAATGGAACTTTAGGTAGAAATAAAAATGTACAAGCATGAAGGATTGTTTTGTATATTGCAAAAAGGACATGGTATGCACTTTCTTCCTCCTCACAAATTTTACACTGTACACTAAACTCAAAGTACACTCCTGACATCACCTGGGTGCCAGAATGAATTGACTCTCGTGCACATGTATTGGAGTTACATCATCACAGCTTAAGTCAAATTAGAATAGCCAAAGATCCTAAATATTAAAGAAGCCCGCGGCGCATGAGCTCAAGGATATCACGTTGCTGGAGTGGAGACGAGTAGTTTCGCTTAAAGCATCTAGATTGCTAGATTTGCAAATCGCAGTTTCCTGCTCTTAATATGGGGATCTAATAACCCCCTCAAGATGCTTCCAGAGCAATGTGTTGTCCGTCCTAACCAATGGAGAGGCATGCATGAAAAGTGAGCATTACAAAGCCCCATATTTATACACCAGGTTTGGGCGTTTCCTGGGAAATCAGCTAGATAAAATACCTCCTAGTACTTGCTTTTAACTTCTAATGTCAAATTTATTACATGTCCGATTGGAAAGGTTTGAGTCTCTTATTAAAGTCCAGGTCAACTGGCATCTGGAAAGTCATAACAAAACAGAATTAATCAGTGTTTGTTATCTGATTATCTCAGAACTTAATAACCAAAAGGTATATTTATATGCCCTAGAGCAGAAAATCAAGGACACCACTCGTTGCCTATATGGCACACAGTATCAAATTTGGCACCTTGTCAGCACAGTCCAATATTTGTCACTCTGAAAGGAATTCATTTTTGCTGCCAAACTCAAACTGTCTCATACAAATACGGTAAGGTTCAAATACAATTAAGCACAATAACATTTTCTGGACTTATGAATTATAGCGACACCAACTATTCAGATTAAAAATATAAACGGTCTCATGTACATAGGGGACTTGAAACTCAGGGCCAGATGGGAAGACTTTCCTACTATGGACACAGAGGACTGGGAGGAGGTATGAACATGACCCTTTTCACAATTGGTCCCCGCGAGGGACCGACTGATGCAATTTAAAATCAGTATTTACACCCACACGAATACATAAAATATATCCAAATATTCCAGATTCTTGCTGATGCAGCTCACTTCATGCACGTTTTCTGGACCTGTCCACAAATAAATTTGTTTTGGAATGAGGTCATCACATTTATTCAGTTACCACTATTCAAGTCTCGCCGACGGTGGACGTGTGTCTGTTAGGACTTGTAGAACCTCTGGCCAATCGCCGGGTGGTCCGAACACTTTAAGGCTAATTATATTATGCACGCAAGGCCATTGTACTCAAGTGGAAATCCTGTTACACCATCCAATAATTTCTGGAAACGATTAGTTAATGCAGCCCTACCAATCGCTCAGAGGCGATTCAGTTTGCATGTGCTGCGCTATATAAGTTTTTCACTCACTCACTCAATGTATAAGTCCACGTATCTGTCTATAGGGTGCGCCAAGTTCCATAAAACGTGGAATATCTGGATGGTGTCTGCAGATACAAATGTAGATTCTCTGGGCGACTAACAAGCTTTAGGATATACGACCTGTTCTTCCTTAGGTGGAGGAACTTTGTGTTTCTGTCACACAGGGTGGATGATCTCCTGGGTGAGTGGGTTCTAGGAGAGGGCATCTCGTTAATGTGTTTGCCACTGGAGATGGGCAGGAAAAACTCCTGTACCCCAATTTGTATAGATGGATTGAGCGTACAACTCGAGGTTGTTTTAGTCTTGCTTCCATTTTATTGTTTGTTTCTTTTATGTCTCCTAGCCAAAAATGTATAATATTTATTTATATATATATATATATATATATATATATATATATATATATATATATATATATATATATATATATATATATATATACACATACACATACACATACACATACACACACACACATATATATATACATATATACATATATATATATATATTATACACACACACACACACACACACACACACACACACACATATACACACACACTATAATTTATATATCTGTATTTCGGTTTACAAAACATGTGTCATGTCTGCTGCAGATCAGATTAAAGGCATTCTGGAGTTCCCTTAAAGTATATGTAAACCCAAAACCAAAAATTGAATAAGTTGCAGCTTACCAGTCCATAGATGAGGCAGCAGCATTTTATTTTTCAGGCCTTTTTAATTTTCACCTGAAATTTCTGTGAACACCACTTTTTTTTTTGTTCCGCCTCAGAGAACTATCAGGAGACTTAATCAATTTGCGTTCATTCGCAGTCTCCTTAGTTCACATCATGGTTGGAAAAAAATGTTGTTATTGCAAAAGTGCGTTTAAATATAATATGTCAATAAATATACAAAAGAGAAAAAATACTTAAAGCGGGAGTTCACCCATTTCTAAAAAAAATTTTTTTCTTCCCCTAGATTCCTGCTCGTTCGGTCTAGGGGAATCGGCTATTTGTATTAAAATAGGTGCAGTACTTACCCGTTTTCGAGCTGCATCTTCTTCCGTCGCTTCCGGGTATGGTCTTCGGGAGCGGGCGTTCCTTCTTGATTGACAGTCTTCCGAGAGGCTTCCGACGGTCGCATCCATCGCGTCACTCGTAGCCGAAAGAAGCCGAACGTCGGTGCGGCTCTATACTGCGCCTGCGCACCGACGTTCGGCTTCTTTCGGAAAATCGTGACGCGATGGATGCGACCGTCGGAAGCCTCTCGGAAACCTGTCAATCAAGAAGGAACGCCCATTCCCGAAGCCCATACCCGGAAGCGACGGAGAGGATGCGTCTCGTAAACGGGTAAGTACTGCACATATTTTTAAATAAATAGCCGATTCCCCTAGTAATAACGAGCAGGAATCTAAGGGGGAAAAGTGCCCTCTAAGGGTGAACCCCCGCTTTAAATACGTGAATAAATACATTAATTTCCCCTAGCCGAACAAGCCCTCACAAAAACCCCCATCCCTTAACCCTACCCTCCCTCCCCTATCTCCGAATCTCAGAAATTCCGTCTAATATTGCATCTCCCTTTGCCCATTATCCTTCCTACACTATATCATCCTATCTATATAACTCGGTGAACATTTATAATTAACCCAGTCCTGCCATTTTAATTTAAATCCTCCTCCTTCCTCTCCAATGAACCTGAGCTGTTCAGCATAATATATATCGTTGATTTTGCAAAGCCAGCTCCTCTCTGTTGGGCTCATAGGGTCCTTCCACTGTTTGGGGATCAAACTCTTTGCTGCATCTAGTGCGTGGGGAAGTAAAGTTCTCATGTACGGTTTAGTTGACATTTCTGTCCCGTGGAACAGACAGACCCATGGATCAGGAGGTATTTTAATTCCGGTAATTTCCTCAATTACTAATACGTTATTCCAGTAGGTTTTGATTTTAGGACAGGTCCACCATAGATGTGACATATTACCCACTTCAAGACAGCCCCTCCAACAATATTTGGAGGTTTCATCTTGATAACGGTGTGCTATGGCCGGGGTTATATACCACTGTGCTAAACATTTGAAGTTCATTTCGATCAATGCACAGTTAGTTGAAGTAGTATGCGTCTTTAATATTTTCCTGACATCTATCTCGGTTTTGCCCGTTTCCAATTCCTCTTCCCATTTATAAATAGAAGGAGGAAAACCGAGATTTTTCAATCCCATCAATATTTTGTAAATTGAGGAGATCCCGCCCCTTCCGTTTGGTGCTGAACACAAACGCTCCAGAGGGATCAAATTTCTATCTGACCTCGGCGGGGAGGGGAAGGAATCTACAAAATGCGTCAGCTGTATACATCGGCACCTGTTCAGCTCAAACAATTCTTTTTTTTTTACTTAATTCCTGGTAAGAATTTTGCCGTCTTTTAATATGTCTTTTAATTGTGCATCTGTTTTTTTTATCCAGTTACCAAACAGGCCTATTTTCCCTGGTGCAAAGAAATTTGTGTCGAATAAAGGGATTAGTGGGGAATTATAGCCCCATCTATGCTTTTTGTGTACCCTATCCCATATGGACATGGATGCCAATGTGATCGTGTGCATGTGCGTATTTTGTTGTCTGAAATGTGGCGGTATCCAAATCTCTTTTCCTAACAGTGACTTGTTTGAGAAACTTTCTAATTTAACCCACCTTTTCTCTTTGTTATCTCTAACCCAATCGACCACCCGTGCCATGTGAATAGCCATAAAATGTGTGTAAATATCAGGTACCCCCAGACCACCATGTTCCTTATCTCTAATTAATATTTCCATACTTATACGCGTTTTTTTATTCCGCCATATAAACCTATTTAATAACCGTTTTAGTATTTTAAAGTAAGCTCCCGGTAGTACGATCGGTAATATTTGAATTTTATATAATATCTTAGGGAGAATAAACATTTTAAAACCATTTATTCTCCCTAATAGAGATCTTTGTCTAGATGCAATTTTCTTTAAATCTATTTTAATATCATTTAAGAACGGAATAAAATTCTGTAAGTAAATTAGCTCAGGGGATGATGTGATATTAACTACTAAATATTTTATCTTGGTATCTTTCCAAATAAATGGAAACTCTTGCTCATATCTCCGTACGTCCTGTGCATTCACGCTAATATTGAGGATTTCTGATTTTAGGGGATTAATTTTAAAATTTGATACATCACCATACGATTTAAGGGTTTTTAATAGATTCGGGAGAGTTCTAGTTGGATACGTTATATATAATAAGATATCGTCGGCGTATGCTGCGAGTTTATGTTCCCCATCATTTGTTTGAATCCTCCTGATGTCTGGGTTATTTCTAATCCCGGCCAGCAATGGTTCCAAAGATAAGATAAATAGAGGGGACAGGGGACACCCCTGTCTGGTCCCATTGAACATCTCAAATGTCCCTGATAACATCCCATTTACCTTGACTCTTGCCGTTGGGTGTTTATACAGAGCATTTATCCACCCCATCATTTTTGGACCGATCCCAATGAACTCCAATGTGTTCAGCAGAAATCCCAAGTCTACCCTGTTGAACGCCTTTTCGGTGTCTATAGACAGGAGTAGACCTGGGGACTTACCATCTTTTATTTTCTGTCAACAGGAGTGTTCTGATGCGGTTGTCCCTACCTTCCCTCCCGGGGACAAAGCCTACTTGATCAGTATGTACTAAATCTTTCATGATTATCTTCATTCTTCCGGCTAAGATTTTGGCAAACAATTTTACGTCTGCGTTTAACGAGATGGGTCTAAAACGAGAACATAAGGATGGATCTTTACCCATCTTTGGAATTATTGTGATCGCGGCCTCTAATGCCTCACGGCGAATATCCCAATTAGAACCAATACCATTTATATAAGAACACATCCTGGGGACCAGAATGTCGCTGAAATTTAGGTAATATGCAATCGTTAACCCATCGGGGCCTGGGCTTTTCCCCTTTGGTGACTCCTTTAAATTGTTACGAATTTCCATTTCCGTTATAGGTTCTTCTACAAAGCTAATTTTATCCTCGGATATTTTATTTAAACATGTGTTGCTTAGGAATTTTTTTGTATTATCACTTCTCCTTTTGATTTTTTCGGGGGGGGGGGGGGGGGGGGTGTCCCCTTACGTTATCGAAAACAACTTCCCATAGTATTCTTGAAATACTCTTGCAATCTCAGATGTTGTATGTACCTTACCCCCTTTGCCCGTTTAAATGCTTTCTATGAAATTACCCTTAAGTTTGTTTTTGAGCCCTTTTGCTAGATATTTACCCGACAGGCGACAGGTCACCCCATTGATACTTCTCTTTCTTACGTCTGTAAAATGCCGCTCTGTTTTCATATTCAATAAGATCTCTTAATTCCTCTCTTTTTAGGATAACAGTACGCTCCGCTTTATGCTCTCCTGTTAGTTTTATATAAAACTCGTCGTATTTCTTCTTACTTTCTTTTTTTTTTCGCTGATCCTATTGCGATCAGTATGCCCCTAATATAGGCCTTGTGCGCCTCCCAAACTAATGATTCCGACATGTGTTCTGAGCAATTTGTCCTAAAATACCATTCTAATTCCTGTTTTATCCTTTCTGCGACTTCTTCATCCTGTATTAAATCCTTGTTAAGTCTCCATGTGATGTTACCTTTAGGAGCTCCCTCGATTTTTAAATTAATTGAAACAGGCGCATGATCCGACCACTTCACAACACACACTGCATCAATAGAGCAGGGGGAATGGTTCTCCGTCTCTGAATGTGTCTCTATAACCACATCTCAATAAGGGTAGGCAGGAAAGGAAGGTTAAAACCCAACCATGATGAAGTGGAGAAGTTGGACACACTAGTTGTGCAAAGTTACCTTTAGGGCAAGCTCTAAGAGGAACGCTGCTAAAAAATATATCCTGCCCAAATGTGAATTGAAGATTTACAGGGATTTAAATGCGGCAGGCATGGTTTATGCATGATTGATGAGGAATGTACATCATGGAACATAATTTTTTCTGAAGACTGTTTGTCTGTTTAGTTTACTATTTTTGTGTGAACAAGTAGCTTTTAGGGCTCTTCCCACTGGTGGCAATGCTTACTGCTCTCTGAAAAGCAATCCACAGTGAACATCTTTTTACAGGGCAGTATAGCAGGCAGGTACTCATAGGGTGCTGCCTCCTCCTGATGAGGGTTTTTATTTTTACTTTTAATTTTTTTAATTGCCAAACAGAAATGTACATTGCAAAACCACTCTGCAACAGTGTGCAATGTGTTTGGCTCTCAGTGCCGCCTGTCAAACCCTGCAGTTAAAATTGCTCTGGCATGTGTAATAGTATTAACTTCCTGCCAACGTGGCGCATGTTTGTGAGCTCTTGGCAGATGACCAATGTAGCCTTAAACAGTTTTCTGTGTCGAGAGCACATGTCCTGCTTGCTCCCAGCATGGTCATCGATCGGAAAGCTCCCGATGCATACTTGCGATTGGAAGCTTTCTGGTCATGTGACAGTTGTGACGGCCAATTACAGCAGACCCATGAGCCGAATGCCCAGCATTTAGAAGCTCTTAGAGGATCAGTAGGAGGTGGCAGAAAGGGGTTAGGATAGCTCAGCTTTTACCACGTCACAGGCACCCCTGTGAAAAAGCCCCTACACATTCACATGGGGGTGATGAATTGCAGTATCTAAAGTCCCCTTTTAGTTAATGGGGCCTTCCATATTCTAATAAGCCCCTGCTAATGCCCACAATCACAAGGCTACTTCGGCAGAACTTTCTTTTGCACGTGATGTTACACTTTAAATGAACCATCTTTTGTTTGTTTTTTACAGTATATCAACACAACCCAACAAAGACTGAAATAAAAACTTGAAACACTTGTTTTTATAAATATATAACTTTTATTCTGAATATTAAATAGTATTTTAAATTACAAGCAGTTTGAATCACACTATGCATGATCATCAAATGTACAGTAAAAATTTTACAAATTAAAAAAAAATGTACACCATTTAAAGACCATTAAGAACTGGACATTCATCCAGGAAAATATTGCCATACACCTTATATACTGGTTTTATTTTACAATGAAAACAAAATCCCCAGCCTACAAGCTCCTAGTTCATAACAGACTGTATATACATCATTCATGTGTGTATACAGTCAATGTGCAAGGCAACTTAATCAGCAGTCATTGCAGTTCAAGTTTACATTTCTTGTAGATCATCTATACTAACAATTTTAAACCAGTTTTGACACCATCTTAAATCAAAAAAAGCTATATAGTGTTTTTGGACAAGTTAATGCTGTATACACTTTTGATTTAAGGCAAAAAAATAAAAATTATCTCCATCTATCCCCAAATGATAGGGTTTTTTTGAACACTCAGTATTTGCACAAATGCCAAATATTCAATACAAAGGTAGTGCTTACAGCTATGGGGGACCCAAACGGAATATTTAAGCGATAGATGAACCTTACTGGCCTGAATTTCTTATGATCTTTGCCTTGCCCTCTCTCTCACAATCAGGGGCGGACTGATAACTCATGGGGCCCCCGGGCAATAGGAGATTATGGGGCCACACAGTATACACGCACACTACATACACAGTATATACACACACACACACACACACACACACACACACACACACAACACATTGAAAAAGGTACTGGAGAGGCGGGGCAGCTATAATTTCAGGATTTTTAAATAAACACAGATTCTTACATACTGTCCCTGGTTTTACTGAGGCTTGCAACCCTGATGGGGCCCCCTAGATGCATGGGGCCCTCGGGCAGTGCCCGAATGGTCAGTCCGCCCCTGCTCACAAATAAAACAAAATTAATCAGAGAGGTCACTTGTGATGGTTGTGCAGGCTAGACAAGCAGGGCAGAGGTTTCACCAACATCTGAAAAATGTTGCGTAGAAGGTGTTTAAACCAGACAGCATCCACCTGAAAAACTGTCTCGGGTGGTCTAACTGTTAAGTAATGGATTGCAACTTCATCCAAGTCTTTTCTTTACTACTGCATTAAAAACATACATTGCTAGTTTAGTTTACCGTCTGTCATGAGAGTTACTGACCCCAAGACAAGAATTCAAATCAGGAAAGCCTGCAAAGTCTGAAAAAAGTCAAAAATCCTGATCTGTATACTTCTTCCAGGTCTTTGACTCAAGGGGAATGCGGGGAAAGCAAGCCAGCATGACAATTAGGGAATTGGCAATTTAGAATGAGTGTCCAATACTGGCAGCCTCCACGTTTCTTTCATGACAAGTGTCTCTGAAGTCATTTTAAAGAGAAATTCAGGATACATAGAACAAACACGGACATACTGCATATACATGACCATCTAGAGAACACATAGATCAAAAGAGAATTAAGTATCAGTGCAATGGTGAGAATCTAAGACATCAATGCAGTTAATGGGACATTTAAGAAAACTAGCACACAATTTACTGTAAACAAAAAGAAAAAGTGGAAGTATCTAGCTCATTAAGGTCAGTCAGTATGCAAAGCCAATATTTGTTTGAAAATTGTAACGTCACTTTTTAATCTCATTCACAGGGGTGTACCCATCTGCACACCCATGCGAAAGGCCACCTTTGCCCACAAGGGATGCACAGGTGTTCCATTCTTGTCTACTTGCAATTTGACAGCAATGTAAGGTGCATGTCCCCAAATATACACTGTGCATTTGGGGACACACAGCTGCCAAACAGACCAGTGACTGTTTCGTGCAGCTGCTGCATCCCTATAAAAATGAAAAGGATTGTCTGCATAGAACATCTATGCATCCCATGTGGGCACAGATGGCCCTCGCACAGGTGTACACATAGGGACGCCCATGTGAATGAGGCCTTTAAGATAAACAAACCAATTAGTCCACTCAACAGCACAGTTTTTTTTATCTCACTTGGTTAAAGTAAACCTGTCTTGCGATAAATACAGGGAAACAGTCCAGAACAGTTGGGAATCATCTGCATGCTTGCTGTGTCAGTGACCCAAAATATTAAAGAAAGAGGACCAGCAAGGCTAAAATAAAGGCGGTAAGGGTTAAACTGTCAGGTTTTATTGCTGGCTGCGTCTCCCAATGGGGAACGGACCCAAGGGCAGGAGGATTAGGGGAAATCTCCCAATAGGAGCACAGAAATAAAAACCTGACAGACATTCTAATCCCTCCCCTCAAATCCTGTCCCAGTGACCACTTCTCTCCAGGGCAAGCGAGGGGAAACCTCATATGTACAAGGGTTGATGCACAATTGCACCCAATAAAAAAAACGTCCATTCCCCGTCACATTATTATGCAAAAGTAGCTAATTTGCCTCGGTTGAATCATAGCAGCGCTAATGTCAAATAAAGGTTTGATCCTAGACGGGGCCATGTGTATTCATCAGTCACTGTCTGGTTTTGCCATGGGTCCCTAAGCATATGAAGATTTAGAGGCTTACAATTTAACCGTTTCATTCAGTTGCATCCAGGCAATAGATACAAAATATAACTTGGGGTTAATTTTTACTTACACATTTGAAAACACACAGAAATCTAAGCATTGCTGTGTTTAAGATAGTACACTGAAGGTATCACAGGTCAAAAGCTTGCAGCCAGGGAATTTTTCATTCATTTAATCTAAAAACACACGAAAATGTGTTAATATAATGTTAGATCATTTCTACACGAATAGCTGCATTGAAACTGGCATGCAGTGTTCAAAACTGCACATATTTTAAGCTGACAGTTGGACAACAATTATAAATCTACGAATTACAGTAGTTTGTACACAAGAAACAGATTGTGCGAATGTGACATCCATCCACCTTCCTACCACAGCCAATCAGAAGAAGCCTTGACATGTATTCATTCAAAAAATACAATGCTTCCAACTCAAATGTGTTCTGGGAGCGGGGTGAAAGCTGTATGAATGCTACATTCATTTTATACAGCGCTCCCAGCGGGTGCATGCGTTAATCAAGGAAATAATGTTTTAGGCCAGTTTGGCCATTTAAAGTCACAGCAAACCTGCCGTTTATTAAAACGGTTGTATACCCCACTTAGACATTTTTACCTACAGGTAATCCTATAATAAAGGCTTACCTGTAAGTAAAAAGAATATCTCGTAAACATGCATGGTTTAGGAGATATTGAACCTGCATACAGCCGCTGACGTGTGCATTCGCTCTACAGGTCCTGCCGGATTAGGAGGGCTCCCAGGCACATGGGCGGAAATTACATTGTGGCTCCAGCCACTCAGTGCTGGAGCCAGCGATCCCAGAAGAAACGCAGAGGGAACATGTCCACTCCCTCAGCGGTGACCGGGTGCCACTGCAGGGCTTCAATCTAAGGTATTTCATAATGTGCTACTATGGCATGCATACTAGCACATTATGCTATTGTCTTGCAAGTGTTATCCCCCCTCTGCAGTTTACTGACACTGTGTTTTTAAAGACTATTATAAAGCATTCCGTTATGGAACATGTAAGAATGTGCATCTTACCTTTCTAATTACCACTGTAATGTGGTTACAGCTCACAGAAATCCTCCCTTCATGTAGACATTTATGATATTCATTACACATACTGAATTTTACTTGTAATGTGAAAAATACCTGTCATTCCCTCTGCATTTAAGATCGAAGGATGCACAGAATAGCAATGTGTTTTGGAGCTGCCAAACTGTCGCTTGACTGACCCAACAGAGTGAGGGGAGCACACTGCAGATACCAATCCCACAACCAAGAGCTTGTTTGTTTGTTTTTTTCCTTTTTAGAAATTGGACAGCTCCCTTGAAAAAAAAACCAAAAAACATCTAAATCTAATACGCAGTGTTATACAAATAATTTTCTATGACCATAAGGGGCATAGAAAAAATATTTTTAAATCATAAATATAGAAATTTTTTATTTTGCTTCCATTTTATCAGTCCTTTCCATCCTAACAAATAAGACTGGGCTTCAGTTCAATCCATTTTAGCAGAGTGATTTACTCTGGCATGTTCCAAAAAACATCTATATACAACCATGGTTACCCACAGATACGCCAAGATCGAAGCAGACATTTCATTTAAACCTCTGTCAGACAAGACATGCCATGCAGGCAAGCTTAATGACAAGCCAGTGCAGCAAGCAATACTGCTGCCCAATTCACTGCCTGTTGTGACCTCACTGCCATTGCTACTGCATTTGTTTTATAATCAGGATATCTCAGAATCCATCCCTCCCTCAACTGATGGGCTTCACTGCCTTTCACAGAAGTCTCCGGAGTTTAAAACCAAATTATTGGTAGCCTGTTGAATTCGCTACAGCATCCCAGGTAAAATCATATATAATTTTATATCTTTGGTAGAACATTTGCAATGAGAACTGTACTTAAAGCTGAACTAAACGATTTAAATAAATAGTTAAGTCTAGAGGTAGAGGGATACCCTGTAATACTTACCTTATTCCTTCCTTCCTCCTGCCATCCTCATGTAAAACGCAGGACCAGATGACATCATCGAAGTGTGAGCACAGGCCAGAGCGTTAAAGAGAAACGTCTTCAGGGGACTGGTCACACAGCACAGTGGAAGCCTGATGTAGCAAAGAATAAGGTATTACAGCTCATTCCTCTACCCCAAGACTTAACCAGCGATTGGGGAGGCCCCATTGCAAATGTTTTTTTTCTGCCGTCTAGATTGGGGCTATAAGGGATGCCCAGAGTGATAAAATGCTGGTTATAAAACTGAAAAAATGAAGTTGTCATAGTTAGGATGGATTTAGTGAGATGTCAACATATGCCCTAGTGTGGTCCAACACCTACAAAACAGAGCCAGGAGGAGATTTGAAATAAAGCAAGGTATGCCGTTCACTTGGAAGAACTTTTTTTCTTCCCCAACTAAACTTGGATAATATACACACACACAATTCTCTTGTAACAATTGGCTTATAGAATAATTTTTTCCCATTTCCAAGGCTGGGGAAGAGACCAAGACAAGAACCAGAATAAATGTTACATGGCCACCAGTTTAAGAAGAGACTGACCAGCACTGTATCACACCAGCAAGTTATGGATCAAACCATTTGCCATTGGCACACTCTGGCAAATGCTCAAAAAAAAAAAGTCATAGTAAAGTTGAGCAATTTTAATGACTAAGAATAATTTGGAGGAAACGTGTGTGTTAATCAGAGACACAGTTTAGTGTCTTGCACACAGTGCGGAGATGATGTATGCACCCTAGCATTAGAACCCTTGTAATAATGCATCTAAACTATTTTCGTTTCAATAAAATTTGGAGCAGAGCCATGGGTTCCTCAGATGAACGGAATATTTGCATTAAAGTGCACCGGCCACTTAAAAGGTACACGTAATACTGCAAAAGGAGACAGGCAGAGGAAGGTAGACATTGACAGTGTAACTGTAGTGGGCATTTCATGTGAGAAATGTAAAGTTTCTTCAAATCCTGTTTAAGCCAATATTTTAATGTTTACTTGCAACAGTGGTAGTGCTAGGATGTTTGGCAGAGAGTGATTTTTCTTGTGATAAGCAATATATTCTCAAAGGCAAGCAGAGATATGATGGGGACAATGACGAGAAGGATAGTGTGTCTACATGCATTATTAGGTTGGTTACAGCATCCAGGGACTGCTCTATATAGCATGGCATTCCCATTCGAGAAGTAATAAATCAATGCCCAGTATGAGAACTATGTTTGCTAATTGGACTGGTGAGCTTACAAATGCCCAGACATGAGCATAACCTCTTTAAATGTCAGAAAGTCTTTTAAAATCTCAGGCCAGCCTTAGTTTCTAGTTTGTTTCTCTCTAATTCTATTAGTGTCTTTAATGTAACCCTACCAGCACAGGTTGATTTACATGTAAATATACCTGCAAAAAGACTGTATATACCTACCTTTCCGGCAGCTTGCTTCATGAAAAACTGCTCACTGCAAGTATTCAAACACATCCACTCACTATATTTTCTCTCATCAGCTTGTATGCCGGTATGTAGGTGTAGAATGGGAGGAACGACAGCGAGCAGCAGGGGAAGCAGATGATATTTGACCCATTGCTGAATACTGGTAGAAGGTGGCGAGCAGAGAGGAGGTCAGCACAAAGTTAGTATATGCAGTCTTTTTGCAGATATGTTTTTTTTATACCGCTATGATAACATACATACATACATACATACATACATACATACATAAACTATTTCTTTAAGCAGAAATCTAGACAAAAATGTGGGGGTTTGAATTGGAAAGGGTTCGAAGATCTGTCATGTTATTTCAGACTTCCTATGAGAAAGGCTCTCTGCAATTTCCCTATTTCAAAAATACAACAAGAAATTAGAGTAAATGTTCCCAAAATAAAGAAAAGTTCCACAGGTGTCATCAGACCAGGTGTCCCTACTGGAAGACCTCCCCTCATGTGCATTTCCAGTGACACCCATAAAATTTTGAATTTGTCACTTTCTGACCAAGCAACAATAACCATAAAAAATAATGAAGCCACTCCCCCATCAAGGGGTGGAGACAACAGTACTGACCCAACAGAAGGGTTTAACTGTTCTTCAATCCATCCAAAACTAGACAAGCAAGTTTTGGCTGAAGTCCCAATTCATAATAAACATGCACTAGTGAAGTTGAGAGAGGTGTATCTTCCATTCTCTATAGAATATGGTCTGCTAAAAAAAAAAAAAAAAAAAAAAAAAAAAAAGAAGACGTCTACATAGGAAAAAGCAAATTATATATATATATATATATATATATATATATATATATATATATATATATATATATATATATATATATATATATATATATATATATATATATATATATATATATATATATATATATATATATATATCCTATAGACCTGTAACACATAGCAGGAGTTACAGCCAGGTACAGCTACAAAAGTGGATATGCGAACCCACATCGCAAACAACCACGCTCATTTTAGGTATAAATATTGGGACTGTTCTATATACTGAGGAGTGAACGCATACAATATATTGTCATACTGGATGTGCAAAAAAGATACAAAATCTTGGGGGAAAAAAAAACACAAAAACAAACATACATGTTGCCGTTTTCCGAGAAAAACAACAATATGAAAAAGATACAGCATGTAAGATGCTGAGATCAAGAATCTCAGGAGCAGCTTCATTCACAATCTAGAATGCAAAAAACAAATATCAACACAATCAAATAGATAAAATTTATAGCAAGCAGTGGTTCCCCCCCTTAAAAAACTTCTGTACAGATATGCAAGAAATATAACAGTGCAATAATAATCAATACATAGTGTTTTAAACGTTGATGGATACACAGCAAGATTTCTTTTCATTACATTAGCACAGACACAATATAGGATATATATACCGCAATGTACAAGGTCCATCGTACTAGATACTACTTTACAGCTCTAACCTGCATAATGTGCACTGAATGCAGTAATAGCTTTACATAGGCAAAGAGCAGGAGTGCTGGGATCACTGAGCATGACAGCAGACTGTGGAGATGAGGAAGTAGATTGTACAATACATTTACACTGTGGATACACTCCTGCCGCCAACGCTCCCAATGTTTACACAATCTGAGATTGCTTCTTTTAGAGAATATAATGGTATACAAGTGCCATCCACAAAGGGAACGGTAGTCTTTTCAGTCCTTTTCACCATCCTCACTACTACCTGGAAATAGAGAACAGAAATGTTTAAAAAAACGGTCACCTTCAAAGGCAATGTACATGAACTAGGATAGCATTTCACTAACAATTTTTTTAAAAAGGTCAGGGATATAACCAACAATATAGTGCAACAACAATTTAGAGGCAGCAAGTGCATGAGAGGCACGTGGAGGGGGTATGACAGGTGCAATAAGTGTAGAAGGAGTACAGAGGATATGACAGCAGACCATAGGTGAAAAGTAGTACAGAGGCTATGACAGCAGACCATAGGTGAAGAGTAGTACAGAGGCTATGACAGCAGACCATAGGTGAAAAGTAGTACAGAGGATATGACAGCAGATGTTTAGATTGGTCCAGCAGTGTACCAACACCTTTGCAGCCATTGTCCTACATGCTGGGTGTTTGGTGTGGTCCTGTACCTTTAAGGAGGGGTGGCACCCCTTCAGTTCGCCTGCCCCTTTCTATCCATTTAAATGCATGTGCCTCCACTGTGGGGACACTCATTGTTTAGTGTTAGGACCACAGATTACAGGGTGCCTTGGCGCGGCTCTGCGGCTCACGCATGCGTTTGCAAATGCGTGCGGACAAAACCCCTGTTTTTAACGCATACTGGTAGACAGGTTAATTGGTTGTTCTGCAAGCTGGTCGGTAAGTAGGCTTGGTTTTTCCCTGGACATTCCCCAGGTTTATCTTGTGATATGACAGCAGACCATAGGTGAAGAGTATTACAGAGGCTATGACAGCAGACCATATGTGAATAGTGGTAGAGAGGCTATGACAGCAGACCATAGGTGAAGAGTAGTACAGAGAATATGACAGCAGACCATAGGTAAAGAGTTGTACAGAGGATATGAGAGCAGACCATAGGTGAAGAGTATTATATGAGAGCAGACCATAGGTGAAGAGTATTATATGAGAGCAGACCATAGGTGAAGAGTATTATATGAGAGCAGACCATAGGTGAAGAGTATTATATGAGAGCA
Source organism: Rana temporaria (assembly GCF_905171775.1). Classification (NCBI taxonomy): domain Eukaryota; kingdom Metazoa; phylum Chordata; class Amphibia; order Anura; family Ranidae; genus Rana; species Rana temporaria. The sequence goes on from NC_053494.1 coordinate 53,067,375, forward strand.
GACCATAGGTGAAGAGTTGTACAGAGGGTAGGACAGGTGAAATAAGTGTAGAAGGAGTACACAGGATATGACCGCAGACCATAGGTGAAGAGTAGTATAGAAGGTATGACAGCAGACCATAGGTGAAGGGCTGTACAGAGGGTATGACAGTGGAATCTGTGTACAAAAGAAAATTGCAGATTGTATAATACAAAGCAAGGTGTGGCAGAGAGAAGTTCATGGGGTATGCCAGGGGCAATACAAGCAGGAAGAGTGCTTCATGTATGACAGCAAGAAGGGAGTGCAGAGTATTTTAGGGTGAATGATGTGCAGCAGAGGGTGGAAGGTATTACAGTGGAAAACATGTGCAGGAGATACGTACACGGAAGGTATGACTCTGGGCAGTATGTACAGGAGAGGATTGCAGAGTGTATTACAAGGTGATCAATTATGGCTGTGGGCAATATGTGAAGGAGAGTATTACAGGGGGAAATATGTGCAGGAGAGAAGTATAGAGGGTATTGCCTATGGGAAATATGTGCAGGAGGGGTGTGGACTGTATCACAATGGTTAGTCTGTGCAGTAGAGGAGTCTGATGGCATGGCAGAGGGTAGTGTGTGTGCAGGAGGGTCCAGGGGTATGACAGCGGGTAGAACAGGTAATCTTTGGATCTTTACAATTGGCAACAAAAATTACTACAAAATATGGCTACAGCCACACAGATAAAGGACGGGTGAAGAAATTGCCCCATAATGAGTTTATCGCTCATTTACAAAGTTATAGTAACTTTGTAATACAGGAATTGTAGAGGAGCAGCGTGGGAGCCCAGCTCTCCACAGAGGGTTTTAACAGAAGAGTTATAGAAGTTTAAATTGGTGTCCAGGAAAGGAGCCCCCCAAAATTGAGGCAGGGTATTCTTAGACAGTGGAGGTAGCAGTGATACATGACAATATAGTCTGTAACGGTTTTGGGACAATAGACGTTGAAAAAGAAAACTAAAAATGTAATCAGGTTATTAGCAAGGACAGTTTTTTGAGTCCAGGAACAGTGGAGGTAGTGCTGGAGACAGAGGATGGGGCAAGGTTTTGTTTCTAGGTATGAAACAGGAAGTGGGACAGTGGAGCGGAGGTCCCCACTGGACCAGTCAGAGATGAGACTGGTATTTGGTGTGGTGGTAAAGTACATATACTGGGTAATGAATGCTGAGGGCTTAACCTACATGAGCTGGGTACTTGATACTGACAGGTTAACACACATGACTTAGGACTGAGCATTATGGATATAATGCACATGGACAGAGGATAGGATGTTGAGGGGTGATCACTTATACATAGAGGATTGGGCGCTGAGGATGTTAAAGAATCTGAGTGGGGGTTGAAAGGGTTGATGTTGGGGCAGGTCAATAAGGGGGTTTACAGCGGGGTTTTATTTTTAAAAGTCAGCAGCTACAAACCCTGTAGCTGCTGACTTTTAATAAGGACACTTACCTGTACTAGGCGCCTGCGATGTCAGCCCCCCTGAAGCCGATCGCTCGATCCTGGCAGCTCCCGACACCGCCATCCTTACGGAGGGAAACAGGCAGTGGAGCCTGTTCACTGCCCGTTTCCTACTGCACATGTCTCGTGACGCTTTTGTGAATGGGTGGCTACGATTAAGTGGCGTAGTTCAGCCACGCAACGCGTCAAGTGTTTGGAGAAGTGCCGTCGGTGGCATTATTTCCGCTCGCGGCCGAGAGCGGAGATTAGCTGTCTGTCATTTCGTTTGTCTGTGAACCGTTTGCTGTTGCTGCTGGTGTTAAAAGATTTTAACTGTAAGTGATACTATGTGTTATTAAATGTTATTCCTACCTACTACACTATGGAGTTTTGCCTTATGCTTTATTGAGAGCGGCTGGGACCTTATGTGATGAAAATTACCTGGGACCTTATGTGATGAAAATTACCTGGGCTGCCTTGGATCCAGAGCTATCCCCTGCTGACCTTCATATTACCTAAAGGCTCCAATTAGCCTTTCATGAGGTGAGAGGCTAGTATTTACCTTCTGATTCTGCACTACTACACGGAATGGATCGTGCATTGGATTGCAGCATCATCCTCTAACCTAGCACTATTGCACTTTTTGGGAATTTTTGCATCAAGCACTTTATTATTTATTCCACGTTCACTGTGATACAATTATCCTGTTTTTTGCATGGGAATTTTTTTGGGACACCGATTACTGGAACATTATTTATTTATTTGGCACATTTAATTAGTGCACCTAACTGGAACATGATTTATTATATATTTATATTTTTTAGGCACAGACTTTATAGTGCACGTACTGTCATTTGGGTTCACCATTTTACTACGTTTATTTGTGGTTGCATGGATTCACTCTTACAAATGCAATTATCCACATTTTGCTTCATCATATATGATTGTGTAACTCAAGACTTTGAGTCATAAATATTGTTTGGATCTCATCTTCACACAATCCCTCCTTCACATCATAGTCATTGATGTGAGAGGAGTTTATAGAGGAATTTGGAGTGGAACACATTTTTTTTGGACATTATCACACGTTGCTGTGCGTTTTTTTTTTTTTTGCTTATTATTATAGTATTCTAGTGCACGTACTGTCATTTGGGTTCACCCTTTTACTACGTTTATTTGTGGTTACATGGATTCACTTTTACAGATGCAATTATCCACATTTTGCTTCATCATATATGATTGTGTATGAACTCTAGACATTGAGTCATAAATATTGTTTGGATCTCATTATCTTCACACATCCCCTCCTTCACATCATAAGTCATTGATGTGAGAGGATTATAAAGAGGAATTTGGAGTGAACACATTTTTTTTGGACATTATCACACGTTGCTGTGCGTTTGTCTATTTTATTTATTTACTGCAAGCGCCACTACACCCCCTCTTTCTTATATGCTTTCTGGGATACACACAGTTCCCAGAAGGCAGCATGCCCCATTTCCCAGAAGACAACGCAGGGAGGACGAGGAAGACGACCTGCTGCGGTATGGAAAGAGGCAGATTAGGAACATCTGCATTGCAACCGTCAAATTCATTTTTTTTTTTTTACAGGGATTTTGGTGTATTTTTTTTAGGGTGGACCTCCACTTTAAAAGGACACACACCAACTATTCATCACATCACTAAGGGGTTGCTAGACATGCCCTTGGAGCAGAATGCATACACTGAAGATTGGTCAATCAGGGGCCATTACTTTTGGGGTACTTAAAGCAGACCTTCAGTAATTTTTTTCAACTTTCCATCCATTAAATCTTCTTCCCTTATTTTAACTTTTACTATCCAAACATATTTTTTTTCTGTCAGTAAACACCTTATACAGCCCACTTCCTGTTTGGTAAAAAGGCCTAGGCTTATGACATCATACACAGCTATCTATCTCTCCTGAGTTTGCCAGGCGGGGGGGGGGGGGGGGTGGGTCATAGGCGGGCCAATGAAAGCTGCAGAGCTGGCAGTGTGCCTCTGTGTAAATCCAGGAAGTGAACAGGCAGCAGTTTCAGCTGCCCACAATTAAAATGCTTGCAGCCAGGCTCAGCGGAGGGAGATTTCTGAAGCACATTTGGCAAGTACAGAATCACAGTATATATAAAATATGTAAAATGGTTGGAGGGAAGCTTCAAAATGGCAAAGATGTTTTTATTACAAATTATGTGAGCAGACTGCAGTTCCTCTTTTAGCTGGGGGATTGAAGGGTGAACTGTGGCAGCTAAATACAGAGAGGTTGAAGGAAAGAGTAATTTTTTTACTTTGGCCCACTGGTCCGGGTACAGTTCCCAAGATGCAGGATAGGGTATCCTATCCTGAAACTGTCAGTGAGCCATAAGCAGCCCCACATCCAGAGAGAAGAAGTCGGTCAAGGAAAAAGGTTGGGGGGGGGGGGGGGGGGGGGGAATGAAAAAATTCTACAACAGAAGGGGTCGAAACTAGCAGAAAATCGACATGTTGAGTAGGCAGTGTTATATAGGTACACTGGGGGGCTGTTCCCAGCAAGGCTTTTGCCATGCATACAACCCATGGTCCAAGATCAACTCCCATGTACTGTATGATTAATACAAATAAATATTTTAGCATTTAATTAGTTGAAGCCCGGTGTGTGTAAAGAAGTTCATTGTATATAGAAGTTCCACACATGTGGTGGAGAAAAAAAAAATTTAAAAAAATTTTTAAAAAAAAATTAAAAAAGAGGGGGGGTGGGGGGCTGTGTGTGTGGATGCCTATCAGTATATCATGGCTAAGAAGGTCTGGATCAAGAAAACAAAATGTTTCCACAATGCAATAGCACTTCCACCAGGTTTCGGAACAGTCAACCACTATACTGCAGAGGTGATGTTAGGAAAGAGAAAATAGTTGGAAAACACCAAGTTTCTCTACTTTTTCAAAGAGCATCTACATGTATTTTTAAAGCGTAATAAAAGTTCCTTTAAGATCAATTACATTTTTTAATATAATTTTTTTTTTTTTTTTTGGAGATTCAAGCTAATAGAGAGAAGTGCCTAATCCACAGCTTGAAATTGATCTATTTAAGCAGTGTACAGGGCATCTGGGCTCTTTAGGTTTTACAGCAGTTAAATATTAACTATTAAATATTAACAGGTTCCACCTGCTCTTCTCTCATACCTGTACACATCTGTTTCAATCACACATTAGTTCAATGTCACTTTATACCTAATCTGGAAATTATAATGTAAGGCCGACCAGAAAAGTTATGCTACTGAAAATGTTATCTTATCGCTTGTCAACTGGCATAATGCAAGTGCAAACAACCTTTTTTTAATCCAAAAAAAAAACAAAATCTCCTTAGCTGTACTAGACTACATACGGTACATGCAACTCTGGCCATTTAGATTGCAGGAGTACAAGCTAAATATAACTTGTACACATGCAATATGCTTTTGTGTTTATTCAAAAAGGTTTAACTTTGAGTAAAAAACGTTTTTTTCTGTGCTTCTAGCTTTCTGTAGTGGTAAAGTTTGATATTTTATAATACTTGGAACACTAGCACAATAGGCCTCACTGATTTTGCCACTTCATTCGGGGCCAGTTCACACCAGGCGCAGTTCCGCGAGCATTTTTTCTGCACAAAATGCATTCAGTGTTCTCCATGTATTCCAATGGCTCTAGTTCACACCATGCAGTCAGTTTCTGCACCGGAAACAGACGGCATTGTGTGAACTAGAGCCATTGGAATACATGGAAAGCACTGTTCATGCATTTTTAATGCAGAAAAAATGCACACGAAACTGTGTCTGGTGTGAGCTGGGCTTCAGTCCCAAAGTCCTTGCACTCTTTACACATTTAAAGCCAGTGTATAAAACACACAATTGAAGAAAGGATGAGTATGGTCTCTTTTATACTAAGAATATAAGAAGTGGGCATGTGCCTTCGTCCCAATTGATATATGAAATAGATAGACCTGATTAATTGAGACACCATTGGCTGCTTGAAACCAAAAGTTTGTCACCAACTAGGTCAAGGGAAAGGGAAAAAAGGGATTTTTGGGGGGGACTATTCACGGCACTGGTTAAACACAATTACGTAAAAAATAACAAGTATTTATTGAACATAAAACAGGTATCATAAAACAACATTTAAAGACAATCCCCACATTGCACAACAGTAAGTTAAACACAAACTATATCTGCGTGTAAGGAGTTGATCGCCTCGACCGGTTTCGCGGTAGTGTACCGCTTCTTCAGGAGGGGGTTTGTCTACAAGATATGCATAAAACATATAAATATACAAGCAAGTTTATACAATGGTTGTAAATATTTTATAATATAATCCAAGTAGCATGCCTTATAATGGAGTGAAAAACTCACCCAGACTGGTCAATTGAACAAGCCGGAGACCCAGTTGAATACCTTCTTTGGCGCAAGGAGGGGGATATATTTGTTTAGAACGGGCTCTATTAAGGAATAAGGTTGATAATTTTATATGTAGCGAAGTGATCAGTAGTTTTAATGAGGTGAGGGACACCGTGAAATGTGTGAAAGTGGTATATCGCAGTGACAAGGGTTGTAAAGTGAAATAAGAAAATGGGAACATGTTCCCATTTTCTTATTTCACTTTACAACCCTTGTCACTGCGATATACCACTTTCACACATTTCACGGTGTCCCTCACCTCATTAAAACTACTGATCACTTCGCTACATATAAAATTATCAACCTTATTCCTTAATAGAGCCCGTTCTAAACAAATATATCCCCCTCCTTGCGCCAAAGAAGGTATTCAACTGGGTCTCCGGCTTGTTCAATTGACCAGTCTGGGTGAGTTTTTCACTCCATTATAAGGCATGCTACTTGGATTATATTATAAAATATTTACAACCATTGTATAAACTTGCTTGTATATTTATATGTTTTATGCATATCTTGTAGACAAACCCCCTCCTGAAGAAGCGGTACACTACCGCGAAACCGGTCGAGGCGATCAACTCCTTACACGCAGATATAGTTTGTGTTTAACTTACTGTTGTGCAATGTGGGGATTGTCTTTAAATGTTGTTTTATGATACCTGTTTTATGTTCAATAAATACTTGTTATTTTTTACGTAATTGTGTTTAACCAGTGCCGTGAATAGTCCCCCCCAAAAATCCCTTTTTTCCCTTTCCCTTGACCTAGTTGGTGACAAACTTTTGGTTTCAAGCAGCCAATGGTGTCTCAATTAATCAGGTCTATCTATTTCATATATAAAACACACAACTTATAACTTTTCTCTTATAGTTTACACCAACATATTATACCTTTGTTTTTTGGGCAGATAAGGCTTTTATTTGGTAAATTCGAATAAAATAGTCTTAATTTTTTTTTACATACTGTGTACAGCTCTGATATTTACTAGAAAATATAATCGACTACCCCAAGCAAAGACAAAAAAAAAAAAAAAAAAGTTTGTCCTTGCAGTGGGGCTGTGCAAGGTTTAGTGCTTATTTTGTCCATAGGAGTGGAGAAGTCCAAGGGCCAGTTCACACCAGAAGCAGTTCCATTTACTTCTGTGTGCTTTTATTCTGCACAAAATGCATGCACAGTGTTTTCCATGTATTCCAATGACTTTAGTTCACACCGTGCAGTCAGTTTCGGGTCAGTTTCTGCACCGGAAACTGACTGTATGGTGTGAACTAGAGCCATTGGAATACATGGAAAACACTGCATGCATTTTTAGTGCAGAAAACATGCACACAAAACTGTATGGAACTACGTCTGGTGTGAATTGGCCGGTATATGGAGTCTGCTCTGGAATTAAAGATACCAGGACTCAAGACCGCTAGAACATGGGGGGGGGGGGGGGGGAGTATATCTTTCATCTCTCTCAAACAAAAAATAAAAAATAAACAGGGCCATCAAGAAGTGCAAGTGTATGGAATATTTCTGGAGAATAAGGATATCGTTTAGTGTCACTTTAAAAAATGCCTCATTCACACGTCCATAACAACCGTAAACATTTTACTATTCATTAATGTATGGAACAAACGTTCTTGTGTAATGGATAAAGTTTTTTCCAATGGGAAAGGGAAGGGGATAATTTGCGGTGCGTACTTTAGCAAATTGATAGTGATGAGAAAGCACAATTCTTGTTAGAACATTACAAAAATGCTTTATTTATGAATACAAAACATACAATACACTACAATACAATAGTTTAAAAGAAAAGTGGACAACCAGTTTGTTGATTTGATTCAGTGGATAACCATAGAAAAAGATTAAAAAAAAAAAAAATTTTATAATCTTTTTCTATGGTTGCCCCGTTTGGAGGCAGGGACACCTTTGTAATTTGTAGCCAATTGTTATCGTTTAAACAGATATTTTGGGAAATCTACATGATTCCTTCCTTGAATTAACACTGCAGCTGGATTGCTCATTGATGTCCCTGGTCTTTAACCCCATAAACCGTTATATATGTAAGTCATTTATGCTTTATGGTCTCAGTCATTACTGCTAAACTAAGTTAACCAATATTTTGGTCATTATGTCTTAAATACATATATATCTCACATATAATAATATGTTAACCCCTAGCCATCCCTATTGCTTTGGCTATGGTGTGTTTTTTTTATTTTTCCCCTCTGTCTCACTTACATGTTAACCCTCATATGACTGTCCTTTTGTGACCATTTTCAAACTTTTCCTGCTCATTTGCAGGATCATGCACATGACCATTTTCACCTCGGCGGTTTTCTGTGTTTGTCGCAAGTTGTGGGCAACTCGTGGGTAAGATAGTGTGGTCTTTAAACTTTGGAACCATTTTTTACCATTATATGTTGTACCTGATTTAAGCAATTGGAATGTGTATCATATTTTACTGGTTAATGCTTGTATATATACCTTTCAGTTGCATATTTTGACTGGATATCGCTCCCTCCCCTGAAGAAGCGGAAGTCCGCGAAACATGTAGGGTCCATGCGATTTCCTTTTCCAGTTGCATCCATATTTACAACTGACTGATGCTGTGTTATCCACTGAATCAAATCAACAAACTGGTTGTCCACTTTTCTTTTAAACTATTGTAGTGTATTGTATGTTTTGTATTCATAAATAAAGCATTTTTGTAATTTTTCTAACAAGAATTGTGCTTTCTCATCACTATCAATTTGCTAAAGTACGCACCGCAAATTATCCCCTTCCCTTCCCTTTCCCATTGGAAAAAACTTTATCTATCTAATTGGGATTAGGTGCCTTATTTTTGGGTGAATCTACACATCTTGGACCATATTTCCAAAGTTCTTGTGTAATGATCTGAAAATTCCCTTTTTAATGTGTAAAACTTGTCCTGTTTTTTTCAAAGGTATACATGTACAAGCATTTGTGGATTTTGTTTCTTCTTTACAATTTAGTTTTTCTCCTCTCTCGGTTCTGCATCATGTTAAATGCATAAAAAAATTTGAGATCAAGTCTGGTTTGTAGAGAGAGAAATTAGCATGTCATTAACAATTTTTAGGTTAGTAAATCTCCCAAAATTACGACATTAACCTCGGTAATGCGAGTATGATGCTTACAATAAAAAAAGTTATCCCACCAGCATGTATTTGTTGGTACCTGGATGTTAAATGGAGTCTTTTCCCCCTTGTCACTGGTTTGCTTATTTAACCATTCAAAGCTTGTTCTAGGTCAGTGACAAAGTACTGAACCTAAACATCTGGCATAACCTGCATTTAACAATGCATAACCAGCACTTTCAGAAGGAAGCCTGTAATGACAGTCGGTCACTGTATTTCAATACAGATTCCTCCCCCCACCCTGAGAGGAGCAGCTGCACAGGGACAGTCAGTGTAGTCTCTAGTAGCAGGTGTCTGTTACAAGAAACCCTCAATGTATGCAATGTATTCTAGAGGCTTTAGAAAATAGGAGTCAAACTGGATCCTATATTTTATTTATTCATTTATTTATTTTTCCATTTGATGTTAGGATTTCTCTCTTTTTTTTTTTTTGTGCGTGTACTCGAGAGAGGAGCCGGACTGCAGGAGTTGGCAATCTGCCACCTTTCTCCATGCCCCGGGTGGCAATGGTGGGTGTGTGAGGAGGGTCTTCCCACACAGCCCGCCCTACCTGCTCCACTTTGAAGCCCAACGGGGCAGAGGGACACCCTATAAGGGAGTGAGAGGATTAGCCCGCTCAACCAGCCCCGTTAGTCCTTCGCCTCTATCTTTAGAGACCATGTGGTCAAAGTGCGTGCATGTTAACCCAATTTCGAGTGCGTGTAAGTGTGGTGGTTTTTGTGGGAGGGGGGGGTGGGCGTACTAAGCGCAGGCTTACCTCGCATAGCACACCCACTCACATGTAGCCGTGACCGGGATCCAAACCCCTAGCTGCAGAGGTGAATGGCTTGTCAGCGCAGTGCCAATCGCGTTGAGCCACCACAGCTCCCCGATGTTAGGATTTCGAATCTTATTTGCTAATGCTACTAGGAAAATATTCTACCATTATTATACGATGATTGCTGTTTTTATTCTACTTAACTAGCACTTATTTATGTATTAGATGATAAATACTGTTTCATCTCTTATATACTGTATTACAAAGTGTACTATCTACTATTGTAATGCTTTATCCTTGTTTAAATGAAAAATGATAAAAATATATTGACATAAAAAATAAAATGAGTCATTTACGAAACAAGTATGCTTGAACAGAATAGCCTGTGTCCCAAAGATTGCAACGGTGCTCAAAGTTCAATCTAATACCTGGTACACAAGAGGTTATTTCTCATTCAACCCAGCAGGCTAAATAAAAAAACAAACAAAAGTGCGGAACAGCTTGTGGTACTAACTATGCTAGTGCAACAATCTTCCCGCTGTGCTATCGTGTTCTGACCGGGGGACCGTCGCCCTGTCAGAACACACCAGTCAGCGCACGCAGCCATTGGCTGAGAGCGCTGATCAGATGCCGATCAGCTGCTGGTTTCCAACATGCTTGTTTGACATAAGTTGATCTCTTTGCTTCTGTCAGACAACGACCTGTACACACGTGCTGAATGTCAGCCGATTTCTACTGTACCAGCCTATTTTCGGCCCGTGTGTATACGGGGCTTAAAGCTTTGATGTTCTAATCAAAAAGAAAATTTGAAGGCGCAGGATGGAAAAAAAAATCTGAAATTAATGAATTTATAACAGTGTAAGTGGTTTTCATGCATTGAGTCCATTTGTTCCAAGAGACTGTTATAAGCAAATTACATTTTGAAGTACTTTGGAACGACATTTGACAAGCCATCAATTGTACTGAGAAATTTCCTTCAAATTTTTGTTTGAATGTTCATTAAAAAAATCTACTAGCGTATAGTCAGTTTAGGTCTTGCACCCACTCTGCCGACAAACGTAAGCTGGCAACAAATGTATTTCACAGAGTGATTATGATGAAACACATCAGAGATGATTGAAAAAACTAAACTATCAGAATCGCATTGATAGGTGGCACTGCTTAGCAGCAGTAGTTCTTCGTGTGCGGGACCGATGTCCTGTTCACTTCAGATGGCAATCTGCTTTTTTTTTGCCTCACGTGGATATAAAAAAAAAAAAAAAAAACACAACACACACACACACACACACACACACACACACACACACACACACACTACTCGACTTTCATGGACTTGCTGATCACAGAGCTAGCCGCACACTCTTGCAGGGGGCATGCAGGCATCACATGCACGGGACATACATGGACGCCCTCCCAGCAATTTAGCCGTATTTCAGCTATAGCGTGGGCAGCAAGAGGTTAAAAGCCAAGTAAAATTATTTCAACATAATGAATGTATTGTGGGCAGGACTAAATTAGTTAGGTATATTGCTTATTATTTTGCCTTCTGCTTTTGAGCCAGCAGGTGTAGTTTTCCCACTTTCTGGCTTGATGACACACAGCATAACCCAAGCATTTCCTATTGGCCCTGCCAAACAACTCCCGTAGTCCTACATACTAAAGGCAGTGTGTCATTACTCTTCATGGGTTTCTTTGCGCCAATGTCCGTACTGCATGCAGTACAAGTGTGCCTAGATGGCAACTCTGAAACATGGAAAGATGAAGAGGTGGTGACATGAGCAAAGCTTTCAGAAGTTATTTGGCCATTTTTAGGTCATCAGAACCCACCGAGTGTAAATGCAACCATGTATCCAGGCCTAGGGCAGCACAGAAAGAGTCCCCACCAGCTTGCGCTACACTGTTAGGACAGTCAAAATTGGAAGCAGCTTGCCTTACACTATCATCCTGGGCCAAAAACCTTTCTCACTGTGCTATACGTTTACCTCTGCACCACTGGCATGGTTATATCTTCTTAGTCCTTCTCCATTAAATTATCCGAAATTTGTGCTTAAAGTAGAACTATAGGCAACACTTTTTTTTCCCCCCATTTTGGAGTAATGGAGGGTTATAGCCCCTGTCAATTTATTTTCTACCATCCCTGTCCTATTGCAGAGATTTCCCTTCACTTCCTGCCCCATAGCCAAACAGGAAGGAAATCTATGAAAATTAAGCAAATCCAATGCCCCCCCCAGGCCCTAAGAACTAGTGCCCCCACTCAAATTTTTTGGTGAGGGTCTTAAAACAGAAAGGGGTGTGGCCTTGACAGGAAGGGTGGGTCATTTTTAAATTGGGGGTGCACAAGTTTAGTCAGGCCTAGGGCAGCACAAAAAAGGGATTTTTAATACAGCTTACCTGTAAAATCCTTTTCTTGGAGTACATCACGGGACACAGAGCGGCATATTCATTACTATATGGGTTATATGGAGTACCTTCAGGTGTTGACACTGGCAATCTCAAACAGGAAATGCCCCTCCCTATATAACCCCCTCCCATAGGAGGAGTACCTCAGTTTTGTAGCAAGCAGTATGCCTCCCAAAATGGTCCCCAAAAAGAGGGGTGGGAGCTCTGTGTCCCGTGATGTACTCCAAGAAAAGGATTTTACAGGTAAGCTGTATTAAAAATCCCTTTTTCTTTATCGTACATCACGGGACACAGAGCGGCATATTCATTACTATATGGGATGTCCCAAAGCAATGCTCACAATGAGGGGAGGGAGAACATCTCCAAGACAAAAGGATTTAATTTAGAGAATACTCAAATCATAATAAATCCAACTTAGTTGAGAAAAATAATCTTAAATTTTAAATTTAACTCAAAAAAGAGGAGCCCCCGGATTCCGAGGGTCTCAAACTGCAGCCTGCAGCACTGCCTGCCCAAAGGCTGTATCAGAATTCCTTCTTACGTCCAACTGGTAGAACTTTGTAAACGTGTGGACAGAAGACCAGGTTGCCGCCTTGCAAACTTGAGCCATAGAGATCTGGTGGTGTGCTGCCCAGGAGGCGCCCATGGCCCTAGTAGAATGAGCCTTTAATGATACTGGAGGAGGCAACCCTTTCAAGCCGTAGGCCTGAGTGATTAATTGCTTAATCCACCTAGAAATGGTGGACTTTGCAGCTGCCTGCCCCTTCTTGGGCCCATCCGGTAATACGAACAGCACATCTGTTTTCCGGATCTTCTTTGTAGCTTTAAGATAGGCCTTCATGGCCCTGACGATATCCAAGGTATGCAGCAACCCTTCCTTTCTGGAAGTAGGTTTAGGGAAGAAGGATGGTAATACCAAATCCTGGTTCAAATGAAAACTGGATACAACCTTCGGTAGGAAGGAAGGATGAGGGCGGAGAACGACCCTGTCCTTATGAAAAATAAGATATGGTTCCTTACAGGATAAGGCCGCCAGTTCCGATACTCTTCTTGCGGAAACTATGGCGACCAAAAATACTAACTTTTTTGTCAGTAAAACCAAAGGAATTTCAGCCAACGGCTCAAACGGTTGTTTCTGTAAACTTGACAGAACAAGGTTTAAATCCCACGGGCAAAGCGGGGATTTAACTGGAGGTTTAATACGTAAGACCCCTTGAAGGAAGGTCTTAACCAGCGAGTGGGTGGCCAGCGGCCGCTGAAACCACACTGACAGAGCAGAAATCTGTCCTTTGATTATGCTTAATGCCAATCCTTTATCCACTCTTAGCTGGAGAAAACTTAATACTCTATCGATGGTAAATTTGCGAGAAAGCCATCGCTTGGACTCACACCAGCCTACATAGGCCTTCCAGACCCTGTAATAAATCACCCTAGAGACCGGTTTCCTGGCTCTGATTAGGGTAGAGATTACTTTCTGAGACAGACCTCTACCCCTGAGAATCAGGGATTCAGTTTCCAGGCCGTCAAATTTAGATGCCGTAAGGCAGGGTGGAGGATCGGACCTTGCGATAGCAGGTCTGGCCGTAGAGGAAGAGTCCAAGGGTCTCCCACTACCATCTTTAAGATTAGTGAGTACCATGCCCTTCTGGGCCATGCTGGAGCTACCAGGATGACTGGTATGTGCTCCACCCGGATCCTGCGCCGCAGGCGGGGAAGTAACTGGAGCGGGGGAAACGCATAAAGAAGTTTGAACTGATGCCAAGGGCAAACCAACGCATCGGTTCCGCAGGCCATCGGATCCCTTGAGCGGGACATGAACCTGTCTAGCTTCTTGTTGAGTCTCGATGCCATGATATCCACGTCCGGCACTCCCCATCTTTGGCAGAGTGCATGAAAGATTTGTGGATGCAGAGACCATTCCCCCGGCAAAAGAGTCTGGCGGCTTAAGAAGTCCGCCTGAAAGTTGTCCACTCCTGGAATGAATATTGCCGATATGCAGGGCACATGAGCCTCTGCCCATAGGAGAATCAAGCTCACCTCTCTCTGAGCGGCTTGACTCCTGGTTCCCCCTTGGTTATTTATGTATGCCACGGCCGTGGCATTGTCTGATTGAATTCTCACCGGGAACCCCTGCAATTTTGACGTCCAAGCCCTGAGGGCTAGTCGAGCAGCTCTGAGCTCCAAGATGTTGATGGGCAACTGCTTCTCTGGCGTTGCCCAAGTACCTTGGCGAGTGCAACCATCCAAAATTGCTCCCCAGCCCGTCAGGCTGGCGTCTGTGGTCACTATCTTCCAAGCCACTGGGCTGAAAGACTTCCCCTTCAGTAGATTCTGAGGGTCTAACCACCAGTACAGACTTTGTCGGACTCTTGATGAGAGCGGCAACGGGATATCCAAGGCCTGCGGCCTTCTGCTCCATGCTGACAGGATGGCTGCCTGCAGGATGCGAGTGTGGCTCTGGGCGTATGGTACCGCCTCGAATGTGGCCACCATCTTGCCTAGTAATCTCATACATAGGCGAATAGTCGGTTCCTTCTTGCTTAGAACCAGTAGGATTAATTCCTTGATGGCTTTGACCTTCCTCAGAGGTAGAAACACTCTTTGTTATTCTGTGTCTAATCTCATGCCGAGATATTCCAACTGCCTTGTGGGCAGGAAAGCTGACTTTTCTCGATTTAGGACCCAGCCGAACTTCTCGAGGTATTGGACCGTGAGGGCCACTGCTCGCTCCAAGCCGGGAGACGAGTGATCTATGACTAGGAGGTCGTCCAGGTATGCTAGGATCGTGACCCCTTGGATCCTTAGTTTGGCTAGGATTGGAGCTAGGACCTTCGTGAACACCCGGGGGGCCGTAGCCAACCCGAAGGGAAGCGCCACGAATTGGAAGTGACGCGAAGCCACCATGAAGCGTAGATATCTTTGATGTGGCTGATAAATTGGAAGATGAAGGTAGGCATCCTTTATGTCTATGGACGCCATGAAGTCGTCCTTTTGGAGTGTGGTAGCTGCTGACCGCACGGTTTCCATCCGAAATGAGCGGATCTCTAGGTATGTATTTACCATCTTTAGGTCCAAAATTGGCCTGACATCTCCATTGGACTTCGGGATGATGAATAGGTTGGAGTAGAAACCTAGCCCCTGTTCCAGGACTGGTACCTCTACTATTACTTCCTGGGAAAGTAGATGATTTAATGCCGACATTAATGCGGCTCCTTTCTCCGGATCGTTTGGAATCCTCGACTCCTGGAAATGAAGAGGAGGAAACCTTAGGAAATCTAATTTGTAGCCCGTGGCCACGGAAGACCGTACCCACTCGTCGGGAATGCTGGCTTCCCAAACCTCTGAAAAGAGTCGCAGCCTTCCCCCCACCTTCGTGGGTGGGGGCGCCCCTTCATAAGGTCGGCTTGGGGGCTGGGTTTGCTGGTTTGCGAACCCACTGCTTTCTGCCTTTAGCAGCCTGTCCTTGTGATTTGCTGTTGAAGCCGAAGTTTGCTTTCGCAGGAGGCCGTCGATACCGTTTGGCATTAGAGGGCCCCTGCCCAGGGGAGTACTGTCGTTTAAACGCAGGCCCCTGAAACTTCCTCTTAGTTGGCAAGAGAGTACTTTTGCCATTTGAAATGGTTTGAATGTATTTATCTAGGTCTTCTCCGAAGAGTCGTCCTCCATGGAAGGGGAACCCTACCAGGAGCTTCTTACATGGGGGCTCGGCCTCCCAGCCTTTTAACCATAAGAGTCTTCTCATATGGATAAGGGATAACGATAAACGTGACGCTTGCTGGATAGAATCCTTAATTGCGTCTACTGTAAAACATATGGCCTTAGGGACATCCGAAAATTCTTCTGCCTGCTGGGCAGGAATAAGTTTAAGCATCTGCTTAACCTGATCCGATAATGCTTGAGCAACCCCAATCGCAGCCACGGCTGGCTGTACTACTGCCCCTGCAGTAGTGAAGGAGTTCTTAAGTAGTGCTTCCAAGCGTTTATCAACTGGATCCTTGAATACCTGTATGTTTTCTACAGGGCATGTTAATGATTTGTTAATACATGAGATGGCTGCGTCCACTGCAGGAGTAGCCCATTTCTTGGAAAATTTATCTTCCATAGGATATAGGGCAGAGAATCTTTTAGGTGGTAAGAAGATTTTTCTGGCTTGTTCCAATCTTGGAACAAAACTCCCTCTAGTAGAGGGTGGATCGGAAATACTGCATTGCTTTGAGGCGCCCTCAGTGAGCCCAAAGCTGAAACCGTAGATACCTGGAGATCTGGTACTGGCAAGTTGAATGCATTTATGGACCAAGTCCGTTAAGGCTTGAGTCCACCAGCTCTCCCCTTGGGAGACTGCTCCAGACTCCTCTGTATCCGGATCTTCGATCCCTGAACCTACTTGGTCCTTGTCCAAGAGGTCGTCCAATTTCCCTGAGGAAGGACCTCCTCTTCTGAGGGTCTGCGCTCGGGCGACGGAGATCTAATCCGTTTACTGCCCCGCATAGCTGTGGCTATCATTTTTCCCATTCTTTTCTCCATCTCTCTTAAAGAGGTGAGTAATACCTCGTCCGTGACCATCTTAGGGTTGGACTGACCCGCGCCAGCTCCAGCCCCAGATCCCGATGGCCCCAAGGCTCCCTGTGGGGAAAGCAGCGGCATAACTTTGTCCGAGACCTTAGACTCTCCGGATGCCTATGGTACAATACCAAGGTACACCTGCTACCTATTGGTATTTGGAACTATAAAAGTTAATTGCCCAAACACCTGTTTGGGGGATAAAAAATGCTTCCTCTCCCCTAGATGACTTTTTTTTTTTTTTTTTTTTCGTTTTTGTTTCAAATCCAGGAAAGAAAAAAACATTCTGTCCCCCTGAGTAGTATTGCAAAGAAAAACTATGAGATGGAAAAGAAAACAGCCTATTTCTAGGCTTGAAAAACAGTCTTCTGAAGACTGCAATATCCTTTCTGGCCACTGTGAGTCCTCGGCGCCCCGTGCTGCCGTTCTGGTCTTTCCTCCCCCGTTCCAAAGTATTGAATGGAACAAACAAGGAAGGGCCGCCCCTTCCTTAAGCCACTGACCCGCCCTTCCCCCCCCAGCAATCTCAAACAGGAAATGCCCCTCCCGACAGGGGGGGGGGGGGGGTTTGGGAGGAAGGGACCTCTCTGTTCCAGCAAACTGCAGCCTGCAGCCTGCAACCATGAGGAGGTCAGCGTTTTGCGTTTTGCAGGCTCTGAGGAGGAAGACTGAATGGAGCATCGCCTGGAGGCTTGCAGGTAAGCACAGCTCTCTGACACACACATATATTTTTATATCACACAGGCCCCACTCAATGCTTTTCCAACACTACAAGGGAGGTCACATCTTATGGGGAATACATATAGAGCCATCCTATCTTTATGATATGTGACTAGTTTGCCAGATGCAGTGCATAACTTTAGGCATGTCCCCTGTGACCCCCCCAGAAAAAAACCTGCTAAGAACCAAGTTCCGCAAGTTTTCCCCTCACTTACCTGCTCCATGCCGCAGGACTTTGCCAAGCAAGAGGCCCAATCTTCCCCCATCTCCGTGGGGATGTCTAGACCTTCAGGCCCTGGGTTCCTATGAAGGATCCACTGTCCTGGGCCCATATAGCACCCTGGCAACAGAAAACATTAGGCACCCAAAGGTTTCTAAGTTCTGGGCCCAGGGTCCAGCTCTCTAAAAAGAAAAGCATTATGGGCTATACCCCAAGGGTTTGGGGTCCGGTTACTGACCACTTTAGCGCTGAGGCTTTTTTGGACAGAACCGGTAGCTCACCTAATCCCAAGGATGCGGAGGCAAGCTAAACCATGACTAACACCTAAGACACTGGCGTAAAAACTGAGGTACTCCTCCTATGGGAGGGGGTTATATAGGGAGGGGCATTTCCTGTTTGAGATTGCCAGTGTCAACACCTGAAGGTACTCCATATAACCCATATAGTAATGAATATGCCGCTCTGTGTCCCGTGATGTACGATAAAGAAACCTATATTCACTACTGTGTGTATGTACAAGTGTATACTTGAAATGAAATAGATTTAGGTTTTCTTTTGATTTGGAGGGAAAAAAAACGTACACGCTAGATTTCGTTTTTGGCTCTATGCACGCGTTTTGCTTTTTATATTTTTAGGTTTTATTTGCATTAAATACCCCATCAAAAGCAGAAAACTAGGTAGCCGTCAAATTTCTTACAAGATTAAAGCACTTACCTCCTTGTTCAATATCTGAGTCTGTTAGGTGTGTGATAGAAAAACTTGCAATATTTGCTGGTGAAATAGAAAATCTGGAGTAAGAGGACGCATGTGTCCAGTTTTCATCAGAACCTCTAGATGGAGGTGGAGGTGAAAAGTATTTAGAAGGGTTAACTGATAGCTTGGAACCGATCAGGTTTGCTGCTGGTTTGTTTAAGTATGACGGATCGGGAGATGGGAAATCATCCTCCCATTCAAACGCACCACCTAGAAGTTTGAAAAGACATTTATTTGGGTATAGAATATGAACAGAACTTCTCAGATATATTTTTCATGTCACATAAATGCAAGCCAAGTAATGTGTAAGCAACACTTACAGGTATTTTATACATTTCCAAAATGTCAGTACTGTTCATACCACCCTTTATATCCCTATCAAAATAACCAGGCATATCATTCAGGGTCAGAATATACAGATTCACATTTAAAATCAATAAGGCTGTGTGGGGCTCCGCCCTCATGGCAGGGTCATTAATTCACAGAGATCTATGAATGAATAAACTACAAGTCCCAGCTTCCACTGCAACAGATGGACTTGTACTTCTAAATGGGCTACAAATACAGTAATCAGCGCACGGTTCGTCCACAACACTTCCTCTAGCTCTCCAACCGAGAGCCTGTACAGAGGTACGGTCAAAAAGTTGAAGGATGTGTCTACAGGAGCATGGATGTTATCCACAATCTACTGCTCCTGTTGAAAAAAAGTTAAACGTACATATGTTTGCAAGAAAAAAAAAATGTGCATTTATTATGTTTTTTTCTTAAAAGGTGAACCTAGCCTTTAAGCAGTGGACCAACTACAGGGGTCTTATAGCAAGTAGAAAATGTATTTCAACACAACATATCTACAGTGTTTTGGTAGTTTTTTTTTTACATTCAAAGTAAACATTTTCAAGTGACCTCACAGAGCTTTTGCCTTTAGAAAACACATTTGCACAAGTTCCTACCAAACCTGTTACCTTTGTGCCAAAGGCCTATTCCAAAAACAAAAAAAAAAACATATTTGTTGCTCCCAACAACCAAATTAAACCAAAAGATGTACTTTTGAATACCTTATGATTTACAGATAGCAGGTGGAGATTTAGATTTCATCTAGCCAATAAAAAGATTTTCCCAATTCAGCCAATTAATACAGCTCAATAACTAAAGCTCAATTTTTTTTTTTACAAAAGAAGCCAAACTTTTGCCTGGTCAGTAAAATGAATGGGTACAAGTCAAACAAGCTATTGCAGCACCATAAAATATCCCATACCCTCTTCATCAGTCGAGCTCTCAGAGTTTGTGAACCGTGATCCTGCAGCAGATGGGGACATTTGACTGTTGTTGGACACTGGACTACTAGAGTCCACAGCTCGAGTTCCCAGATCTTTGGTTGGCGTTTCCTACAAAGCAAAAACAAAAAAACTTTACTCCAAGAGTAAAGCTGCTTATACAATGTATAATTAACACCTTGCAGTTGTCAATGTATCTGAAGCAGCCATCAAGGATTGGCAAAACCAGTCTAGGTGTTTTTGCACCCATTAAACCTGCACTGCAGTCAGCAAACTAGAGAAAGGCAGCTTTATATTGCAAATATAGAACAAATATGGTGATATATGCACCAGTGTATAAATATTACAAGTGGCAACATAAGATGAATGTGGTAACCGATTTAATCCAAGCACACTTTCGTTACAGTGGTTATGTGCGATTGTCTTACAGGTCAGTCTTTACTTGTGGTATACAAGTGAAAAACGTCTCCATCGTATTTGTGCATCTGGCAAATATACTGTATATACTTGAGTATAAGCAGAGTTAGTGAGGCATGGGCACAGTGAGGCATGGGCACAGTGAAGCATGCAGATGGACACCCTAGGCTTATACTCAGCGGCTCTCATATAAATTACCCCATTGGGCAAAAGTAGTCTATGCTGTATAGCCCACAGGCTTATCCCCTTGGCTGTTGGAACTTTAGAATCACTGCTTTAAGGAAAAGTCCAGCCTGGGTTTTTTAGGCTGGGCTTCTCCTCTGGGTCCCAGGAGTGCAATTTGTTTTGCACTCCTGTGTGGTTTGAACAAAGTTTACATATGTGGGCGGGACTTGTGTGTGCGTTCGCTTCTGAGCACGAGCTACCAGGGACAGGGGCGTTTAAAAAAAAAAAAATTTTGATCACTTTTATTCCAAGGAATGTAAACATCCCTTGTAATAGGAATGGTTTGTGACAGGTCCTCTTTATAAACAGATGCGGGGGTAATAAGACCCCCACATCTCTCCAGGCTGGAAAGCATGAGCTCAAAAAAAAAAAAAAAATTCACAATCTCATGCTTACCAGCTTTGTTTACAACCGCAGCCTGGACGTGACGTCAAACTGTCGCGTCCGGGCCTCCGACGGTCATAGATGACTGGAGACCATCTGGTCACCGGAAAGCTCTATGGTCGTCAACCAGCGGTGGCAGATTCTTTCTCCGGGTCCCTGATGGCACAAGAGAGCCCAGAGAAGCACCGGATGGTGGGCGAGAAGGGATGTGCCCTCTCGTCGCCTGTAAGAACGATCAAGCGGCGGAACTGCCACTATGATTATTCTTATGGTGCACAGAATCGCTGCTTGAAAACGAGGATATCTGAATGCCGCCTGTAGCTGCAGGCATCATTGAGATATTCCTACTGAAAGTCAAGGATGTCATATGACGGCCTTGGGCTGGAAGTGATCAAATAAAATATTTTTTTGGGATGATCAGTCATATTTTCAATATTAATGCCAAAATGTCACAATTTCTGCCAGGGTATGCAAACGTTTGAGCACAACTATAATACACACACACACACACATACACATACATATACATATACATATACATATATATATATATATATATATATTATATAATCACACACACACACACACACACACACACACACACAGTGCCTTGGAGAAGTATTCAAACCCCCCCCCCCCCCCTTGAAATTTTCCACATTTAATTTCCTCATGTTACAACCAAAAACTTACATTTTATTGGGCTTTCATGTGATAGACCAAAACAAAGTGGAACATAATTGTGAAGTGGAGGGAAAATTATAAATGTGAAGTGTGGCGTGTATTTGTATTCAGCCCCCTTTACTCGGATACCCCCAACTAAAATCTAGTGAAACCAATTGCCTTTAGAAGTCACATAATTAGCAAATAGAGTCCACCTGTGTGTAATTTAATCTCAGTATAAAATACAGCTGTTCTATGAAGCCCTCGGAGGTTTGTTAGAGAACCTTCATGAACAAACAGCATCATGAAGGCCAGGGAACACACCAGACCGGTCAGGGATAAAGTTGGAGAAGTTTAACCACTTCTGGTCGATCCACCGTGGATTTACGCTGCTACTTTGATGTTAAATACCGTTGTTATGGCAGTAGATGGCTGCCAGAACCCTGGTATTTTCTTCAATGGTGGGTTGTCCACTTCGTGATAAAAGTGTTCTCCGCAGCGGATTCGCCACAAGATCACTTTTAAATCGGCGGCGAGAGAGGTGAACGCCCCTATCCCGCCGCATCCCAAAAGTCTCCGCCGCTTACCGGACCTGTCTGTAGCGGTGGAGACGATCGGATCCTTTTCCCAGATTGGCAGGAAGTCAAAGTGAGGGAACGATGGTCCCCACTCAACTTTGCCATTGGATGACAGGAGAAGCATATGTAAACGATGTTCGAACCACGATCAATAGAGCGAGAGAAACAATTCCAGCACTAGACCTCCTCTAACTTAAAACTGGTAACCTGTAGAAGTTTGTAAATGTTGCCTATGGAGATTTTTAAGTGTCAATGTTTGTCACCATTCCAAGAGCAGGCGCAATTTTGATGCATGACATGTTGGGTATCAATTTACTTGGCATAACAGTTTTCACAAAAAATTTAGCTACTACCGTCATCTTATTTAATTAAGAAAAAAAAAAAAATTCCAAAAAAAATAAAATGTGTTTGTAAGACCACTGAGCAAATACGGTGTGACAAAGTATTGCAATGACCCCCATGTTATTATTTATGGTGTCTGGGGGGAAAAAAAATTCTAAGGTTCTAAGGAAAAGTAATTTTCTAAAAAAAAAAAAAAAAAAAAAAAAAAAAAAGATTTTAACTCTTAAACATGAAGAGTAAAAAATAGGCTTGGTCCTTAAGTGGTTAAAGGGGTTGTAAAGGATTTTTTTTTTTTCATAATAAGCATCCTTTACCTGCAGACATTCCTCTTTTCACTTCCTCATTGTTCGTTTTTGCTCAGAAGTTGCTCTATTTCTTCTCTGTTCTATTCACTTCCTGCTTGTCTGATTTTACTGACCACCGTGATGGGAGGCTTTACTGCAGTGGTCAGTGACGTGCTCACCCCCTCCTGGGAACTACATCTGTGTGGCAGGATGCTCTCTACGTGTTAGAGACTTCAAGGAGGTGTAAATTACTGGGCGTGCCGCAATTCATACTGGGAAATGTAGTTCTTACATGAACGCGCGATGCAAACCAGGAAGTGAATGAGAGAACAAACTAGAATGCAGGAGGTGATAGATGAAGGAATTTAATAGGTATTTACTAGTTTTTTTAACAGAATCATTACACTATTCTGTCTGTCAACCTTGCAGACATTAATTTTAAGCAACATTTTTTTTCCTTTAGTGACCCTTTAAACCAGGGTAAGGTTATAAAAAAAAAAAAAATATCCCAAGCTTTGAACATCTCACAGAGCACTGTTCAAACCAATCCATCATCCGAAAATGGAAAGACTATGGCACAACTGCAAACCTACCAAGACATGGCCATCCACCTAAACTGACAGGCTGGGCAAGGAGATCATTAATCAGAAGCAGCTAATAGGCCAATGGAAACCTTGGAGCAGCAGAGATCCACAGCTCAGGTGGGAGAATCTGTCCACAGGACAACTATTAGTTGTGCTCTCCACAAACCTGACCTTTATGAAAGAGTGGCAAGAAGAAAGCCATAGATGACAGAAAGCCATAAGAAGTCCTGTTTAAGAGAAGCCATATAGGGGGACACAAAATATGTGGAATGTGCTCTGGTCAGATGAGAACTAAATGGAACTTTTTGGCTTTAAAAGCAAAACACTATGTGTGGCAGAAAACCAACACTGCTAATCACCCTGAACACACCATCCACACTGTGAAACATGGCAGTAGCAGCATCACGTGGAAATGCTTTTCTTCAGCAGGGACAGGGAAGCTGGTCAGAGTTGATGGGAAGACGGATGGAGCCAAATACAGGGCAATCTTAGAAGAAAACCTATTTGAGTCTGCAAAATACTATGAGTAGGGGCGGGGGGCGGAGGTTCACCTTCCAGCAGGACAACGACCCTAAACATACAGCCAGAGCTTCAATGGAATGGGTGAGATCAAAAGCATATATTCATGTGTTAGAATGGCCCAGTCAAAGACCAGACCTAAACCCAATTTAGAATCTGTGGCAAGACTTAAATTGCCATGAACAGACGC